>NW_026705657.1:300000-528503 GCF_029867415.1 Vicia villosa | reverse complement strand
TCTTGAACTTTCAGGAGCGGAGTATTTCACCATGTAGTCGAATTTTCCGCTTGGTTCTCCTAATGTATCCCAAGTTTCTTCGGGGATAGGAGGAACTTCTTCTGATGAACCATGACTTCTGGTGGTGAAGCTGTCAGTAACTTCATCACTGTTTGGTTGAGTCTTACTTTCAGATCCTTTAGTCGAATAACAGCAAGGTGAATCAGACTCTGGTAGGGAAATGTATCCTGCTTTGTTAAGATAGGATAACCATTCCTCTTCATCGGTGTTTTCTGTACCGATGGTATTGACTGTTTGTTGAACAGGTTGAAGAAAACCTCCACTGCAGAAAGTCTCTTGAATAGGGAGAACTACCTCAATCCCTGGAATAGCTTTTGATGATGTCGGAAAGAATCCAATTCTTGTTCTGTTCTTGTTGTTGGTAGGAATATTAATGTGCCCCCAACCACTGGTAGTTCCATCCTTTACAACTTGGATTGCATCTTTGTATGAAGAGATAGACGCTGATTGCTCCTTTCCTTTGTCCAAGGAAAGTGCTTGGAATTTAGTTCCAACAACTTCTTTTGGTTCTATGTCGGAGAATGATGACAGGTTGCTGACGATTAGAGCTCGTTCTCCACATACGGTTACCAATTTGTCATCTCTTATGAACTTCAGTTTCTGATGAAGTGTTGAAGTAATTGCCCCAGCCTCATGAATCCATGGGCGACCTAGCAAACAACTGTATTGTGCTGGAATATCCATAACTTGGAAAGTGATTTTGAACGTCTGAGGTCCAATAGTTATGGGAAGATCCACTTCTCCAAAAACTGACTTTCTTGATCCATCAAATGCTTTGACGATGACATGACTTTTTCTTAGAGGGTAATCTTCGAAAGATAATCTTGATAACGTGGATTTAGGCATGACGTTGAGAGAGGATCTATTGTCTATTAGGACTCTTGTGAGTGTATCACCCATGCAACCAACTGAGATGTGAAGTGGAAGATTATGGTCCACTCCTTCTTCAGGAAGATCTTCGTCACAGAAACTTAGGTTAGTTCCGGCAGAGATGTTGGCAACGATGTTGTTGAATTGGCTTATTGTGACGCTAGGTTCTACAAAAGCTTGTTCCAAAACTTTCTGTAGAGCTTCCCTATGAGCTTCAGAACTCAATAGCAGGGAAAGAACAGAAATCCTAGACGGAGTATGTAGTAATTGATCTACAATGTTGTATTCACTCCTCTGGATTAACTTCAAGATTTCATCATTTTCTTTCGCTTGAACAGCATTGGTCGGATGATTTTCTTGCCTATGTGGTACTCCCTCCGAAGGTTTCCCCACATTTTCTGTTGTTCTGTTGAAGACTCGTCCATTTCTGGTGACTCGACTAACATCAGCAATGTTGACAACAGACGGTAATGGTATCTCCTTACCATTTTCAATGAATGTAGCGTTGTACTTGTATGGTATAGCCTTGCTGGACTCATACGGTACAGGACCTGGTAAGTAGATGACTAGTGGCACAACTGCTGTCTTCCTGCTGTCATACTTGACTTGCATTGGTTCAACTTGATTAATTTGAGGAGATATGGTAAAGACTTCATCATCTTCTCTGTTGGCAAGAACAATAATGGTATTGTCATCCATCAGCTTTTGAATGTCGTTGCGAACACGCAAACATCCTCGTGAATTTCTTCGACAAATTTCGCATCTACTGTAGGCGTGGAAATCTGTTCCAAAGTAGGCAAGTCCATTTAAAGTCTTATGGAACCTGACTACTGATCCTTCGAGATCTTCAACTTTGTAGATTTTGTATTCTCCTGGACACCCTTGAACCATGTTGATGTCATGTTCTGTTCTGACTCGGATATGTTGAATCCATCCTAAGTCCATTTGTTCTTGTAATGCGGCTTGAACTACGGCACATCCTTGATTATTCTTTGGACAAATATCGCATGTGAAGTAGTTGTGAGGTGGTACATGACCGTACCCAGCTTGTCTAGCGTGCATCTTGACAAGATTTTCCCCTATCTGACGAATGTCGTAGATTTGAATGACGTTAGGGTGTTGATCTATCCGATTTACTGAAGCTTCTTTATGATGCGGCAAAGGATTTGCTTGGACGTTTGGACTAGTATCTTTGAAGGATAGCATTCCGCTCTTCACTAATCGTTGGACGTCAATCTTGAAAGGGAAACAGTTCTCAATATTGTGACCTGGTGCCCCCTGATGATAGGGACAGGATTGGTCAGCCTTATACCATGGTGAGGAACTGTTTGTAGGATTTGGAGGACTTCTTGTCTGAACGAGTCCTTTTGCCAGTAATGTTGGAAACAATTCTGCATACGGCATTGGTACGGGGTCAAAGGCAAGATACCTTGGAGCCCGATTGTTGTAATTTGGAGGTCGAACCTGCTGCTGAGGTTGCTGCGACCTTTGTTGAATTTGTTCTTGCGGGACTTGAGGTTGATAAGCTGGCGCTGAGTTAACAACCGAAGTTATTGCTGCAACTTGAGGTTGGAATTTCTTCTTGATTTTGTGCAAGACATTGCTGACATCTTGATCCTTTTTCTTCTGGAAAGAACTTCCATACTTCCTTGGACCAATAGAAGATTCTGGTTCTTTGTTCAAGCGTCCTTCCCGAACTGCTTCTTCTAAACGTACACCCATGTTTACCATCTCGGTAAAGTCACTTGGTGCACTTTCAACCATTCGTCCGTAGTAAAATGGACTCAAAGTTTTGAGATAGATTTTTGTCATTTCTTTCTCTTCAAGTGGTGGAAAAATTTGAGCAGCAACTTCACGCCATCACTGAGCGTATTCCTTGAAGCTTTCTCTATCCTTTTGAGTCATGGCCCGGAGTTAATCTCTGTCGGGAGCCATATCCAGATTGTACTTATACTGTTTGACGAAGGCCTCTCCGAGGTCTCGAAAAGTACGAATCTCTGAACTGTCCAAGTTCATGTACCATTTGAGTGTAGCACCAGTCAGGCTGTCTTGAAAATAATGAATGAGCAATTGTTGATTATTAGTCTGAGTTGACATTCTTCGAGCGTACATTACGAGATGACTTTGTGGGCATGAATTCCCTTTGTACTTCTCGAAATCTGGTACTTTGAATTTGTGAGGAATCTTAACATTTGGAACCAGAGAGAGGTCTGCAGCATTCTTTCCAAATAGATCTTGTCCTCGAAGAGTCTTGAGTTCCTTCTGCATTTGCAAAAACTGTTCCTGGGACTCGTCCAATCTTTCATACACGCCAGCATCCTCACTTGGAGCGTGATGATATACTTGTCCACCCTGTGGAGGAAAAGTATGCATAATCGGTCGTGGAGAAGCCATGACAGCAGATCTTGGAATCTCAGAATTCTGTTGTGCGAAACCCATTGCCGTTGCTCTTGGAACTTCAATTTCCAGAGGTTTGTAACCCTCCAGTGGACGCATATCCATGGTGACTTTTTGAGCTTCAGAAGCTGGAGGTATGTACCCTTCTGGAATAAAGTTATACGGAATGCCCCAAGGTCGATCGGGCGGCATGGTATACTGAGGAATAAGAGTAGAAACAATCTCGGAAACCACAGTCCTTTGCGGTTCTTCTGGCGTTGGTCGATTCTGTGCAACTACCAGGGCTTCTACCATACTATTGAGTCTTTCAACAGTACCTTTGAGAGTATTAATCTCTTCTCTGAGTTCTTCATTCTCTTGCTCAAAGTCTTCCATTCTTTTCTTGCGACTTGAACGAGTGTTGTATGGATGAGACAGCTTGAAAGTCTTGGTTCACCTCCTTCTCCTCCTCTCTTTCTGGAGAAAGGAACGTGACTATTAGATCCGCGACAATTCTCGTGTCAGTGCGTACAACTAAAACGATGTATGATATGCAATTAAGTTAATATTTTTCAAGGAAACACCATAATTACGTTATGAAACATCAAACTTTTATTAATTAAGCAAAAACGCCGTTTTTACACACTTTGAAAAGGGAAATACAGAGAAACTGAGAGAAAGGACTCTAAAATTTTGACGAAGAGCCGACTTCACGTTCTAACGTCTTTTTCTGTTTCTTGAGCTGAGCGTTCTCTGACGTGAGCTGATCGATGATCCAGGAAGCAGGAGGGATATGATGAGAAAGTGATGATTGTGTAACTTGTCGATCGAGTACTTCAAGTAACTCATCCTTCCTTCTTAGGATGTTTTGAATCTCAACATTTTCCGTGTTGACGATTCGATACTTGTTCCTCCAAGCATTCCTTTCTTGGCATACCTTGTTTAATGCCGTTTGTAATTTTTCAACATCGGTGGAGAATAGGTAAATTGGTTCCCTTAGGGGAATAGGTTCTTGATGTTGATATGGCATCCTGAGCTTGAATGCTCTGACGCGTACCCATTGAAGGTAAGGATCCAGGGAGATGCAAAGATGTTTTCCTAACGATCTTCTCCCTTTGTTGTGTACAAGACGCCAGGCTTGGACAATTTCCTTCTTCAGCATGTTTCCATGATCGTCGATGTTCTTGAAGAACAGACTCTCCAATTGGATGTTACTTGGTATATTTTTCATGGGATAGCCGTAATGACGACGGGCTAAAGCTGGATTGTAACTGATTCCTCCCTTAGTTCCAGCAAGGGGTACGTTGGGAAAACTTCCGCAACTGAAGATGATCTTGGTTCCGTCGTTGTCAGGACTACACCACTCAATGTCCGTATGAGTGAGAGACATGATTTTCTATGACCAGTAAAGGCTATCCCTCATATTCCAGAAAGTGCTAGACTTTGGCAGGTGCGAAACGAACCATTCGTATAACAACGGTACGCAGCATGTGATTAATCCTCCTTGCTGTGGGTTTCTTGAATGCACAGAGTGATAAGCGTCCGCAAGCAAGGTTGGAACTGGATTTCCAATTAAGAAGATCTTAATTGCGTTGATGTCGACGAAATCGTTAATGTTAGGAAACAAAAACAATCCGTAGATAAGCAAAGCCAAGATTTCCTCAAAAGCGCTCATATCTTGGATGCTGACGAAGTACCGAGCTTGATCAAACAGGAATTTGGAGGGCAATCCTTGAATTCCTCCTCTACTCACCATATGAGTTCTGATGTCGACTACGTTCAAAGGAGTAGTTGCAGCAATGATAATGTCGTCAGGATTCTTTTCCAAACCGGAGTACAGATCTTGCGCGTACACGGGTATTCCAGTTAGACGAGAGTACTCCTCCAACGTAGGCATGAGCTGATAATCTGGAAAGGTGAAGCAGTGATACGTTGGATCGTAAAACTGTACCAAGGTGTGAAGGATCCCATCCACCATGTTGGTATTGAGCAAAGGCAGAAGTTTTCCATACTTCTCCTTGAAAGCCTAGGGGTTGACCACCAGTTTTCCGAGCTTTCCCAGTTCCTCGACCTGGGGAATCTTGAAGGTGTATTTCCTAGCTCTTTTTCTTCCGTAATCCATGGTATAGATCCTTAAGTCCTTTCTCCGTTTCTCTCTTTCTCTGAAGTTCAAAACGTTCGTTATTTAGTTTCCTTGAAAAATGACTCGAAAAAGACTTTTTTTTTGTTTTTAGTTGTTATTAATGAATGATGCATGAATGCATGAATGCACACACAAGAGTTTTAAACAAACATGGCGTTGAAGGGTATAGTGGTCATGAAGTCAAAACGCAAACCTCGCCCCAATGGTAAACTAAGGATAAGGATTTTTGTACCTGTAGAACGGGTTCTAGGGGTCTCAGAGTTTTTGCTCAACCTTAAAGATACGTTGATTGGTATCTATAAGAGAGTTTTCCCTGAGTGTAGTATCCGCGTGACAATTACTTCCGTAATCACCGCTCTACGTCCTAAAAAAGGCTTTAAGTGGGGTTAATGTGTTTCTAGGTCCTCCTGGTACAAATCAGTCTCGGAATGCAGTGGCGCAGTTAATCACAACCAGCCAGGCAAATCCCAAGAGTAGACTTGGAAACCAATATTAGAGGGTCTTCACCGGGAAGACATCCTCCATCCTATCTTATGTTGCACTAAAATCCGGGTATAGGATTTCTCACCACAAGGGGGAATCAAGCCCTTTCCCGATACAGAATAAACAAAATAAACAAATATATATATGCAACAATCACATGAAATGACACAGAGGTTAGGCAGGACCTCTCTTGTTTGAGGGGGAATTTGGCATCCCTAATTCCTCATTGGGGCTGGACCAGCAACAGGTCAACCATTGGTTTGGATGAAAAACCAAGGTTTTTAACACTTATATCCCCAGAAGAGTCGCCATTTTTCTGTGGTTGTCGTTTTTTTTACCTCCCCGTTTCACTTGGGAGGACGGCACGCTAGACCCTTCACGCGAAATTTGGAAGGAGAATGCGCCCGTGGTGGGAGGAATTTTGTTTCAGTTCTTCCTACGATATCACACGAACTTTCTTATTGTCCTACGAGTAGGAAAGGGAAAAAAAGATCTCAACTAAACCCTAAGAGTTTGCTAAGTGTGGGGATTTCACCTAGACTAGAAATTCTGGAGTCCGGGGGGTCGGTTATACATAGGGAAGTGTTTAAACACCCTACATATCTGTAGTACTCTACAGGAACCTTCTCTGTGTCATTTGTAATTGTGTTTATTGCTAATGATTGGGAAATTTTCTCCTTTGTGTTAGGAGAGAAAATTAAATTGATTTTAAAAGACAGACTGACTGACTGAGTATTTTTGGTATTTTATTAGCTCGCTGAGATTCCTTGTGAACCTCATGCCTACATATCCCTAGTGGAAGTCAGAGCTTAATGTAGTTCGGGGAACTAACTAGGGAAATTACTTGTTTTTGAGTGCCTTGCTTGAAGCTCAAGGTTGAAGCTTTGAATTAAATCTCTGTTTACAGTAAAGAGACATGAAATCATCTTTACAGAGAGGTATTTGTACTATTCTACCACAAACATTGTAAAGGAGTGACATAATAACTGAATTCATTTCATTCAAGAGGGGGACCTTACTTGTGTATGTGCAAGTATACCAGTCAAATGCCTCTTAAATGAAAGAAAGATGCTCATCCAAATTAGGGAAAGTTACCACATGTCTGGGTTTTACTGCCAGCTCATGCCTTTCAAAATCCTAAATGGGAGACTTGATTAAAATTGAAATGAAATGTAATGTTTGTTTGAATGTGGTAGAGTAGTAAAAATATCTCTCTATAGAGATAAGCTATGTCTATCTATTGTATAAAAGATTTGACTTTAGCTGGCTTGCATGAGGCCCAAGCTTGAGGCTTTTTGATTGATTTATTGATTTATTGAAATGATAACTCTACTGGGGAGAATTTAAACTAAGGAATTTTTAGGTGTTCTGTACAAAGCCCATAATTGAGGCTGACTCTAATTGGAGAGTGTTTATTTGATGAATTTTATTTGGTGTTCTGTACAAAGCCCAGAATTGAGGCTGACTCTTTTTTAGGGAATTTATCTTAGCTGGAGAAATTGTTTGTTAAAAGACTGATTTTTGTCATGTTTTTTGGAGGCTGACCCTTTCCAGGGGTTTTGACTCTTTTGGGAAAATTATCTCCTAAGAGAATGAATCTTTGGATTTGAAGGACTGATTTTGGAGGCTAACCCTTTCCAGGGGTTTTTGTTAAAATGAAAGAATGATTTGGAGGCTAACCCTTTCCAGGGGTTTTTGTTAAAATGAAAGAATAATTTGGAGGCTAACCCTTTCTAGGGGTTTTTGTTAAAATGAAAGAATGATTTGGAGGCTAACCCTTTCCAGGGGTTTTTGTTAAAATGGATGGCAGAAAGATTATCTAGTGGAGACTTCTTGTTTTATAGCCCAAGATGAAGGCTGACTCTTGCTGAGGATAAGCAAACATGGATCCTAGACTCTGCTAAGGAAAATTGATGAAGGTAAGGGTGACAGAGACTGTCCATGTCTCTCATTCCAAAAGGTGTACTCAATGTAAAATTGAGGCAATCTTAGCTTTGTTTAAAGTCTGGTTTAAATTGGAAGAAACTCACCAGGGTAGGCTAAAAGGTGACTAAAGACCTGTTCCTATGTTTATAAGAAACCTGATGGGTCCTTGTATACAAGCTCAAGAGGAAGCTGGAAATGCTTTTAAGAAGCCTGTGGGTCCTTGTACAAAGCCCAAGAGGAGGCTAATCGAGGGTCCTTGTTATAGCACAAGAGAAAGCTATGTAGTTTTGAACTTATTTTGGCTTTAAGCAAATGGGTAAGAGGTTTTACCGGGAATAATTCCTCTTTGGATGGATGTGTCCTATTTTTTTTTGTTCTAAGGTTTTTGCCAAGATGTTTCACCGGGAATAATTCATCTTGGGGGTTTGAACTACAGATCTCTAATTAGGAAAAAGCCTTCACCGGGAAGACATTCTCAATCCTAGGCCATATTCCTATAATATATATATATATAGTTTAACTGTCCTAAGGTTTACACTCAAACGTAGTTCTAAACAAATATATGTACAGTTTATATTTGACAGTAATTTAAACAAAGACTGTAAATTGAAAGCTTGTAAAGCCTAACCTGGATGGAGTGGAGGCCTTTGAAGAAGTATGTACAAAGCCTTACGAGCAATTTTTTTGTTGTTTTGGTAACAGTTGAATATTTATGATAAACAATTAAGGGTTTTTGAAAACAGAAGAAGTGAAGATGGACAAAGGTCACATAGGTATCTGAAGAGTTTCACCGGGAATAATGCCCTTCAAATACCAGAAGAATGTTTTGAAAACAGAAAGGAGATTTTGTAAATACAGTTTTTGAAAACAAACTATGAAAAGAAAGAAAGGTGTTGGGTCTTACACTCTATTAGAGGCCCAATGATTATTTACTGTTTGTGAAGCAGTGAAAATGAAGATTGGAATGATATAAGTTTTTGTTGTTTGAAAACCTTAATCATTTGATTTAATCAGAGATTGAAAACAACTTTGAAAATTGACAAAAGTCAACTTAATTAAGGTAAAGACAAAGATCTTTACCTAATTAAGACCTAAACAAATATGGTTTTATCATAAAATTATCCACAAAATAATTAGGTTAAAACAAAATGAGTATATATATTTAAAGTATTTAAGAAAACACTTAGAAACATACTATTTTAAACCTAATGAAAATATATGAAATAAATAATATTTTTATGGTTTTTTTGATTATTCACAAAATAGATATATTAAATAACAAGTGTGTGAAAAATGAAGTGAAAATAATTTAATTTGATAGGTGAATTAATTGTGTGAAGTTTGTGAGAAAATGAAAGAAAATGGGTGTTAAAAAAATAGTTTTGGCCCTTGGAGGATTTGAACCCACGCCCTCTAGGTCACACACTCAAAATAATACCACTGGGCCAACGCGCGCTTGGTGTTTAAGACACACACCCAATTCATTATATTTTCAAACAAGTGGTAAATCATGGAAAAATAAAAGAAACAAAAAGTCTGGGGCGAGGGGGATTCGAACCCCAGACTTGAGGCATGAGGAGACTAAGAGCGCATGTGAGGATCACCTCAAATGTGAAAGCAACAATGGCGTTCCTCCACTTATAGAAGTGATCCAGGTGCTTGGATCACCTCAAATGAACCCCTTTGAGATGTTAGAATGCTTACTTTCCAAAGATAAGCTTTGGTTTGAAGAAAACGATTCTTCTTGCCAAAGAAATTTGAAAAACCATAAGCATGAGAAGAGAAAGAGAAAGCAAGGAATATGGTTGCTTTGGTGTGTTTTCTGAATGAGAAAGAGCCCTCTATTTATAGGAAAATGATTCAGTACTGATTGAGAGAGTGAGCTTGCTTAGTGAAGTGAGTTTGGTTTCTTAGCCATGAAGAAAGTTTGAAAATATCCAAATGCAATGATGCATTTTCGGGCTAGCTTCCCCAACCATTGATCTTGCAGGATCTTAGGGGACATTTCTGATTCAGAGGAGGGCTCTAATTGGTTGGTGAGAAGATTCCTTGATGATTCATCATTTTCCATAAATTCAAGAATGTAATCATTACATAATCACATGCCTTTGTTTTTGGGAATCTTTTCCAATCCTTATGCAATGATGAATTTGGATGTATGGCATGTTTTCAGATGCATTAGAAGTCGTGTAGCATCACTTAGTGAAGCAAAATGCACAAAATTGCAAAGTTTCAAATTGTACATGACCTATAATTTCACTTCATGAGGCCAATTTTGAACAAGCATAACTCTTAGCTCAAAATGAATTTGGAGAAGGTTGAACACAATTTGGAAAGCCCTAAACATCTTCTTCAAATCATTAGTTTATGGTTCCTTCAGAATCATTTGGGAAATGTGTGAAAAATGAGCCCAATGTTGGATGAAAACTAGGTTAAAAACACTTAGAAAAATTTCTAATTTTTATAACCTAAAGCTTCAAAATTTCAAAACTCTTAAATGGTTGATCTTTTGAAAAAAGTTCCTATGTAAGATGTTGTTTTATTTTGCAAGATCTACAAATTTCATGTTGGAAGTTTTTTTGAGTTGTGTAGGTGATATTTTGAGTTCCCACAATGCCCTTAAAAACCCTAATTCCCGACTTTTTGCTCCTTGGTGAATCTCTTTGAATTTCTTTGGTCAAATGACTTTAATATCCATATATTGATGATATTGATCCTTGAAAGTCATGGTTTGACCAAAAATCTTAAAAGTCAAAGGTGAACCCATACAGTTGACTTTTTCCTAATAAAGTGAAATTTTGGACTTTTGTGTAGAATCAAGATCTTCTCCTCAAATGAGTAATGTAAATGGGTTATATTGAGGTATTAGAGGTTCTTGAATCATGTATTGAGTTTTGGATCCATGCCCTAATTAAAAGTCAACTATCCTGGTGAATTAGGTCAAAAACCCTAATTGTCGACCAGATGAAAATGATGACTGTAGACTTTGAATTGAGGTGTGATGTCCAATGGATCTTGTCATATGATCTATTTGAAGATGATTGATGTCTTTGAATGATCTCCTGGGGCTTTTTAGGGTTTCCCAAAGGTGATCCCTGATTTTAGTCCTTGATAGGCTCAAAAACCCTAGTCTGGTGACCTGAGTAAACCTGTACTCAGATGACTGGGTGTCTAATCAATCATAGGTGAAAAAATGAAGCTCTTGGTTCTTATGATTGTATTAGAGACTAATCCTTCTACTGATTGATCCTTTGCCTGAGTTTCCTTGTCTTTGAACACCCTTGATTGAATGCCAGATGAAGAAATGACTGCTCTGGGTACTTGTTTTGACCTGATGAAAATCCTAAAGATATGTCATCTCAGGGGGGTCAAAAATTAGGGTATGACACCAGCTTCCACATGTTTGGCCACTTTATTAGGAGAGAGATTAACTTTTGTACCCACCTGCTGTTGGTCCACAGAATATGCCACTTTTGAAACCGAAAATATCACCTCCGATATAGAGTCAGAATAAAGTTTGTTTTTTCGATGATTACTTTTTGCCTCCCACGCTACCTTCAATGCTTCATCAAAAAAAGAGTGACCTTTCCCCAAAAAACTTTCTCCTTCCTTGTTTACTTTCCTGTACAGACCTACTCCATCCTCTGATTGTATTATTATATTCACCTTTTTTGCAATATCTGAATTTATTTCTTCCACCCCCTTTTGACCTGTCACTTCATCTTCTTCAAGCGGAGCACCATCTTTTGATATGGAGAACCACAAGAACCATCATATTCCCCATCTTCAGAATGAGAAAAGAACTCGCTTGGGCAAGAGGAAGAGGAAGAGGAAGGAATATTGCTCTTTGATGAAGGCATATTTTTTACTGTACGGACCGGTCCATATGTGTCTTCCTAAAATACCAAGAAGAATTCCTTTCCATCAATGGAAACCTTCATCTTTTCCTGTAGCTTGAAACTAAAAGGAAATATTATCATAATCCTAGCAATATCCATGTTACCTCCAACAGAAGTGTTCTCATCGACACACACATAAGCACCAAGCGTTTTTGCAAGTTCCTCGAAAAAATCCAAACTACACGCGTGACATGGTATACCATGAACTCTAACCCACATAACTCTTTCTGAATCTATGTCAGATTCCTTCCACGGTCTAATCGACCGAAACCATTGCTTCCACCATGTTGACTCTTCACTTATCAGTTCCTGGATCACTCCTTCCTCCATCTCTTCTAGTAAACATAAATTTTCCCCTAGTGGATAGACCTTGACCAAGAAGAAGCCTTCAATCTCCAAGTGTGTCTGAATATTATAAGTCTCCCCTGAGAACAGAACCTCCCCAATAAATTCCTGCTTCCATCTATTTTTACTATCATTACTGGTTATAAAAGAGAAAGAGTTGTGATTCATTCCTTCTGCCTTGTTAACTTCATCCTTCTTCTCTCCTTTTGTGACTGCAACTGCATAGGATTTGATTCCCACCACATGGTTGTCCTTCCTAACAAAAGAATTCTCATAGTTCCTCCCTACTACCTTCTTCTGGAATCCCTTGTGCTGCTTCTTGACTTCATCCCCCTTCTAACATCCGCTCTATTGAATCTTGGTTGGTGTCATACCCCAAAATTTGCCCATACTATTTCTCTTGTACAAATTCAAATCAATACACAAAGCTCCTAGACGCACTCTCCTCTACAAGGCTCTAAAATTAGGGTTTGTACAGTAGAAAGTCAACTGAACTTTGACCAGCCATAACTCTCACATGGAACATCAGAAACTTTCCATCCAAAGCTCATTTTGAAGGAAATTGGATTCTCTACAACTTTGTCTCTCACATGCCAAGTCTAAAAATGCTTCATTTTGAGAGATATGACTTAAAACATTATAGGTCCTTCTTGAAAGTCAACCGAAAGCAGTTTTTTGTCAAAGCCAATATCATCAAGATAAAATACTCAAATGGAAAAAAGTTTCCAAAGTGGCTTATAGAGGACATCTTGAGGTTTCCAAAAAGTCCCAGAACTCCCCCATATCTTAAAAATTGAGGGAGATATGTCTTGTCAAAGTTGGTCGATTTTAAGAGGAAAATGTGAAATAAAAAGGTCTCAAATTGAATTTTTGCAAAAGAACCCAACTTTTTTTTGGCCCAATCTTGTTCCTTATGATATCCAAGACATCCAATCCAAGTCCCACGAATTTATGAGATTTATTCGATTTTATATGATTTTTTTTTATTCATTAAAAGTGATATAATTCATATAAATCTTGTAAAATGCCAAATATTATGATTAGGATGTCTTTTAAATCAATTTCAATCATCAAAATATATTTGATCCATAATCATGCGCATGAAATTGAAGGGAAAGAGAGCAATATTGACCAAGATTGAAATAAAAGATATTCATCCAAAAATTCAAACTCAATCATGCCAATTATGAAGATTTGGTCTACTTTTGTTAACCTAAAATCTCACATACATATAAGGGACGAAATCAGAAGTTGGGGGACGAATTTTTTTTTAGGATTGCAGGCTGAAGAACCCTAAAGAACATTGAAAAAAAACGGTGCCTTTCAAGAGTTAGCAGCCAAGGTTTCGGATCGATTCAGGCAAAACAAAACATTCCAATACGCTCCTCGATCTTCCCTGATTCATTCCAGGCATTCACGAGTCATCCATGCGTCCAGAAACATAAGATACGACCACGGTTTATGCACTCGTTTTTTAATTTTTGATTTCACACATTCATGCAATTTTAATGGAATTTGATCATATATTATGCTTTGTCCTGATGTTTCGATGATGACTGGTTGGTTTAATTGAAGTTTTGGTGCAAGCATAATCATGTGCCATGATTAGGGTTCGTAGGTCTCAAATTAGGGGTTTTATTTAGGATTGAAATTTACCCAAATCAATGGACCTATCGCGTTTAGAACGAGATTTCAGAACGAACTGTGTGTTTAATTGGATTTTATTCATGTTATTTTGCGAGTTATGCGTTTGCAGGATTATGGCAACGCACCAAAACCGTTGCCAAAGGTCTGTGCTATTTCCAAAAAGAACGAATGAGGAAGAAGACTTGGGGGCGCGCAACTGTTCTTTTTAAAATTCCCAGGTGTCTTTTTCAATGAGTTCACTCTGTATGTTGCATGCGTGCCATCAACGAGGGCCTACCGTACGCCCTCATTCCAAGGCCATCTGATTATTACCTCTCTCAATCCAACAGCCACGTGCCTGCAGATGTACCATAGACTCTCAGACCCTGACCACACAAAATTGCAAGCTGAGTTTTCCCTATTTTTTTTTATTTATTTACTTTAATTATATTTTATCTTCTTATTTTCTTTTTGTTTCCACCATAATTATTACTTATAGCTTTTTATTTTTATTTTTCTTTTTTTCTCTTAATAAATTATTATAGCAAATTTTAATTATTTATTTTTGTCGAAAGTTCGAGTTTTTTACTATTTTATTTTATTATCATTTAAAATTCGATATTATCTTCAAATAAACCTTTTTTTATCAATTAAATAATTAGGATTACATCCAATAATTATTTAATTGATATATATTGATTCGAACTCTCGATTTTTCTCCGTAACTTTGATATTACTTCGAGTAGTTTATTATTCTATTAATCAGGGTTAACTTGTGTCGTGAGGAAGGTTTGTGAGGTTTGTCTTTAGTTCATTCATACACTGATTTTATTTCTTTTCAATGCTCTTTCAGGGTTAGCAACATGATTTCTCCCGATCACGCGCCTTCAAAAAAATACGAAGTTAAGTAATTTAATTTAATTTAATTTAAATTATATTTGATTTATATTTTAAATTAGGGTTTGTTTCGCCTTCATCTTCTTCTGCCTTGTCCCTTTTCAGGGTTAACCTTAAAGCGTCCTATCAACCATATCAGATCAAATCCGAGGGTTTGTCGATCGCCAAAGCTACAAGTTTGGTAACCCTAAACCCTGTTTTCCTGTTTTATTATTACTTATGTCAAACCCTGATTAAGGGATCCGCTGGTTACAATTTCCCGCCCCCGTATTTTGTTATATTTGCGTGGTTAGTAATTTAGGGAGTGCAAGATTGTAATTAACCTAGAATCACTAATTTACAAGATAATATATTGAATTAACCACCTGATTGTTGCACACACGCACCCTTTTGGGGTAACCTCTCTGTTGCCTTGTTGCCTGTTGCCTGTTGCCCTTGTGTTTTGCAGAATAAGCATGTCCCTCGAATATGAGGATACCTCAGCCATGCTGCCTCGATAACTAAAGGTCATGCGACCCTAAATGATGCTGCCTTCGATACACAAATATGACCTCGACCCTCGGAAGTTGCCTACGAAAAAAGGCTGAGGTATCTTCTGGCTGCCTACGAAAAGGCTTATTCTGATCCTTACCTTAGACTACCTGCCCTTCTATGGCATGGGACAGTCTTATGGCAAAGGATGCTTCGACGACCCTTCAACCTCCAAACGAAAGGCTTCCTGCCCTCTTATGGCAAGGATAGACCCTTTCATTCTGAAAGGCTAAAAAGAGACCTATCATCTGAGTTTAAGGTAATTGCCCCTAATTGCCTTGCAATGCTCATCTTTAATATTCTTTCTCACAATTCTTCGAAAACTGGCTACGCTCATTTACGAGCTAAAGTCCACTTTTTTCTTCCATCTACTTTTTTCTAAAAAACAAACGAGCAAGCAAAGCAATTAAGAGCCCATGGAAAACCATGGATGCAAAGGGTGCCTTACACCTTCCCTTTGCATAAATTACCCCCCGAACTCATATTTTCTTTAAAAGGTTTTTTTTCTGTTTCTTTTTGCCTTTCTGAATTTGTTTGGATAAAATAAAAGACGGTGGCGACTCTTGCTTAACCGCGACATTTTGATCGATAAAAAGTCAATTCACCGTATTACAGTTGGTTGGCATGAATTTTCTTGCCATCAATCAATATATTATCAAGCTTTACCGCCATGAGTCTCTCCTCCTCTACTCCCTTAAATCTCGCAAAACCCAAAACGCTTGCCAAATATTTTATGCTTTGGTGGAATAACTACCTCCACTACATCTTCCAAACATCCAAAAAACTTGAATAAATCTTCAGCTCTTGATCTATCCGGGAACTCTGAAAAATAGAAAGAAGAAATCACCTCGTTTTCTCCCACTTTCATACCTCCGAACGGAAACCCGTCCCATTTCACAACCAAATTCCGAAATCCCCTCCTTCCAGCCCTTTTCCACTCCATAAAGATCGTGCACTAACGAGAAAAAACTCAAAACATGAGAACTTTTCCTGAAGCAAGACGATACAGAAAACCTAAAGAGAGGAGAGAGCTTTTTCCACTTTCTCTCTCATATTTTTACGTGTGTGTTAAATTCATAAATATCTTACTTAGTTGAGCCTACACAATATTTGATTTCAGGCTTCATTATAGATGGTTTTTAAATTAATGTAAATATGTTTGTACAACTTATTCAAAATCCAACTAAAACCAAATTTTACATCAACTATTTTTTGCCCACATCATTTCTAACTAATGTTACAACACCCTGCCTTTTAATTTTTCATACTTTTTCCAGTATTATTTTTTGATGTAATTTTCCTATAATTATTGCTAATTATTTTTTATAATTAACAAACGTAGTCTAAAACCATTACGCATAACTTACCAGAACCCGTGTGAATGCACGGGTTTGTAACTAGTTGAAGTTGAAGAGAGAAAAATAAAGTGTAATGTAAATAGATTAGAAATTACATGATATGTAAAACGTTAAATATTGTCTTCACTTTTGACCATTACTGTAAAATAATATAGATAAAAGGCGTTAAATATTGTAGTCAGGGACCCTGAAACCGAAATACATGTGTGAAATGAATTACAACAGTACGAGTCAATTATATATTCACATATAGAAAAAAATAGGCATTATCTCAATCTACCATGTAATAGTCTTAGGAACCTGACATTATTACATTTATGCCTCCTGCTTCCGGAGATACACATCAGGAAGGACCATATTTTTTTACTAAAATATGGTTTTTTTTCGTAGCTGCATCTACGCAAGTATATTAAATTAGGAAATATTGAAGAAACCAACAAAATAATTTAGTTAAGAAAAGGTTTCGTAGATACATCTACGAAACAAATCAACGTTGAATAAAAAAAGTGCTTCTGTAAATACCCCTCAGGAAGTAGGAGGGCATTTTTGGAAATCCACATGGTGCCTAAGAACCCCATGGGGTGGATTAATAGTTTCTTAAAAAAATATTTTGATGTGTGACTGTTTATACCTTTGTCACAACTAGCAATAACATTCACTCAGAAACAAGTATTCTCTTGTTTTTCTCCTTCAATTAACACAAAAAATGAGTATGCATAAAGCCTATACTATTATGATGAGCTTGGAGTTAGATTCCATTGGAATTAAGTATCAAGGTTCAAACAACAACCCCTTCCAACCGTCATCCCTAACCTTTTTCCTGTTTTTGATAGCTCTATTTTGTCATGCGGTTACAACCATGGCTGACTTGAATTTTCCAATTACTATGATCATGTTCCACTTTGTTGGTGATGTCGCACGTGAGACACTTTTGTGGATTCTCCTCCCTGAGTTCAAGAAATGATATATCGTTAACCTATTCCTATTTATAGTTACTATCTTCTATTTCTTCAATTCCATCATTAGTAGTGTCATACCCCAAAATTTTCCCTCCTTTGTTCATCTTCAAGGGTTCAAGGCTCAAGAGTTTATTCAAGCAAACATTCTCCTAATCGAGGGCCTCATAAACTAGGGTTTGCTCTTTATCAAAAGAGTTTGAATCTCCAAGGCCTCAAATGGATCTCAAGGTGTCACATATGTATCACAGCATATCCATGACAAAAGTCAAGCTCCAATTCCGAGGATTGCCCACCCAATGGCTCAGATGATCGGTAATCGACTATGCTGACCTAAAAGTCAACTATAGCCAAAATACAGTCAAACTTCAAGATTTTTGGTCAACATCAAGTATGTGAGGTTCTATCCATCATGTGATCAAAGGTTGATCATGATCCATTAATAAAAACTCAGAAATGAACAAATGCAAAGGTTCAAATTAGGGTTTTTATAGGAGAAAGTTAACTCAACTTTGACTGGTCATAATTTTAACATGGAGCATCAAACATTTACCAACCAAAGCCTATTTTGAAGGAAATTTGATTCTCCACAACTTTTTCTCTCACAAGACCAGGCCAACCATGGTCATGACCTTGTAGGAGACCTATAAATCCATATTCACCCATTTATAATTTTATTTACTATTTATTTGGATTTTTATTCATTTAAAAATCAAATAAATTTAGAAAAATATCAAAACAAATGGATTAAATTATATGGATCTTCTTTTAATCATCCAAGGGCCCAAATAACATCACATGGTGGTCCGAATTCGTGGGAACTTGGTTATGAATAAGGGAGGTCAATTTTAGAAAGAATTATACATAAGGTTTAGCAAACTTCTTTCTCTAAAACACAATGAGTCCAAGCCCATCAAATAACCCTAACTGGTCCTTATATAAACAAAAACATGGGCAGCCAAGAGAAGGTCGGAGGATTGAAGTCTTAGCACCATAATTCAACTTCAAAAAAAAAACAAAGGTTTAGGGAAAACTCAAACCTTAATATCCAGGCCCTCTTGGTCGATTTAAAGCATCTATTCATCTTCTGGAGGTTGAGGGGAATGATTCCGAGCGTTTACCTCAACTTAAAGCACCTGTGAATTGCACCTCTCGAGAGCTCCGACGAGGTTGAGGTTCTTGAATTCGATTTTAGTTTTTTATGCATTATTAGCGTGTGTGAAGTGTTTGATCATGTTCAGAATCTTAATTGAGACAGGTTCAACGTATTACATGTGTGTTTAAACACTTAGAACTCAAAGTGCCATTGTTAGGGCAAAAGCTTGGAGGAGCTTCGAATTGAGGGATACGAATGTTTTCAGGGAAATATGAGTGCACCATTGAAATCGGAATGGCCAAGGTATTGTTCCGATGGAGTTCAATATCTGGGAAAGATGAACTGCGTGTGTGGCACTCTCGCACGCTGCAATTGGTGGTTCAATAGGTCCTAGCACTTATCCCAGCAATGATTAGTTCAAACGGTATATCGTGGACCCCACCTGGTTCATGTTTTCATTCTTTTTTTTAGTTATTGAGTTTTTCTCATGTACGTTTGTGTCTCGATCAATAACGACTAATTGGATCTGGCGCAGTTGGCAACCCATGGCATTCTGAATCTTTGTCCTCCATGAGGTGGGATCGATTCCCACCCTTTTACATATATTTTGATGATTTTTTCTGCAGATTTGGCAATCTTAATAGATCCCACGCAACAAACTCATATGCGCCCACCATACGTCCTCAATGCTCGGCCCTTGGATCCCTTACCATCCAGATCTGACGTATCATAATTGCAAGGCCACCATGGAACTCTAAGGGCTCAACATAGAGGATCCTCCCCAGGTTTACTTAAATCCCTTTATTCTTATTATTAATTATTTTATCTATAATTTTAGGATTAGAGTTAATTAATTTATCTAAATTAGGATTAGAATATAAATTAGGATTAGGGCTATAATTAGGATTAGGCTTAGGATTTTTCCAGATTATTTGATTATTTCGATTATTCGACTTAATTGTTTTAAATAATTTTAATTATTAAAAATCACGAAAATCCTATCAAAATTACCAATACATTAGGGTTTGCCCAATCCCACTGGCCACTTGGCCAAAGTTTTAGGATTTAATTTGTTATTCGTTCCGAATAAATCTATTAGTCGCAATGATTACTAATCGATTAATTTGATTAATCAAATCCAATAATAAAACACATTTTGTTTTTCTAAATGGTTCTAACCAAATCTATTGGTTACAATGATTAGCATACTTAACTCGTTATCGTGTAGTAATCAAACCTATTGATTATGAGGGATAACGATAAATAATTTTAATTACAATATTAAAATATACTCCATTTGCTGTCTGTGACGATCGAATCTATCAAACAGAGCCACCAACAATACATTATTTAATCTGTTAACTATAATGATCAAACCTATTGATCGTCGCAACTAACGGTGACATATTAAACCAGGGTTGTACGCCAAACATTTAAAACACACTAAACCACGAAACTACGGATTTTCATCTCTTCAATACTGCAATTTTCAAATCTACGATAAGGTAATTCAAAATACCTTCGAACTTCGCATTTCAAAACTACGATAGGCCATTCAAAAAGCCTTCAAACTATATCATATCAAATTCAAAGGCGTACAACCCTGTGCCCGAACTATGTTGACTCTGATCCTCCATAAAGAGGTACGTAGGCACTTGGAAACAAGGCGAGTCCCCTTCCCTAAAATCCTAATCAGGTTCGAATCTTACCGTTCACTCTTTTCATTTCCTTAGCTATTAATCTTAATATTTAGCCATAAACCTTCATCTTAGATCAAACCTTAGAAAAGGGTTGAGGGTGCCTAACACCTTCCCTCGACCTGATTATAATAATCTTACCCCGATCTCTTAACTGCATAGGGTTTCCTATTCGCCCTGGTAGAATAGGTGGCGACTCTAAAAAGTCTTTAATTTTTAGGGCAGGTTGCTACAGCTGGCGACTCTGCTGGTGATAACTAAAAATGGTGAATTATTATGCTCCTAGGTTTTGGCAGGGTTTAGGTTTGGAAAATGGCAAATTATTTAGGTTTGTGGCTAGCTATTAGGGTTCGGCTAATTTGCCAAAATTTGGGTTTTGGAGTAGGGTTTAGGTTTTATATCTTTTCTTTTTATATTTAAATATTTAAATTTTTCTATTTATATATTTATTTGCAATTTCCTGGATTTATGGTTTATTGTAAATATTTAAATTTTATTTATTTATTTATTTACTTGCAATTACATTTATTTACCGCAATTCATTTATATACTGTAATTCAATTAAATGTTCATTTATTTGAATTATTATTTCATTTATTTTTGGGATATAAATTGTTGTTAAACCTAAGCGTGAGAATTATGTTTAAGACCAGAGGGAAATTACATCGCCTACGAGTCTTATTATAATTCCACTCAGAGTGGGTTGAACATCCGGAAAGGTCTGATATCAAGCTTGACCTTGTTGAGGGCTGGACTTGGTATTAAGATGATCTTTTGGGAACCTACCCCTAAACCTCGAAACTCATGAACGAATGAGTTGTTCTAAAATCAAAGGAGATAAAAAGTCTCGACGGCTACAAACGACCCCATAGACCTTCTAGAACATACCAATGTGAAGGGTAGGCACCCTAAGCCGTTACATCGAACATATGAACCGAAGGCTTATGTGCTTATGTGCTTATTATGTGTTTACAATTTGAATACTGCGAGCGTCTTGCGTTTTAATTTTGCAGGTGTTCCTATGCGTTCCCTGGCCTGCAGGGACTCTAATTCCAAGACCATGTCCTTCCCACGAAGGACATCTACATTTATGCACGTTGATTGGCCTCTCGATGGCCATGAGACCTAGTGACTCTGTTATACCCCAAAATTTGCCCGCATCTTTTTTCCAATCTGAAAATTAAGAGTCTCATATAATCATGGATTTTTATTTCAACAAATATCCTGACATATGAAATACTTAGTTTTTAGAATTCTTATACAGTAATTTGGCTTGCAGTTGAATTTATTCTTACGCAAACACCAAATACTGTTTATTACTTCACACATGCTATTTATTTATTTACAGATAAATAGTACTGACGCAATTGGTACAGAGTTAAATCTTTTTGCAGGCGCAGAATCAGGAAACTCAGACTGTACTGGTAACAAGTAGATTATTATTATCTTTTGTTTCCCACTAATTTTTGTACTATATTCCATTATTTTCAAAAATCTTTTCAAATCTCTTTTTCAAAAAAATCAAATCTCTCTTTTTTCCCAACACTATCTCCACTTTCTTTCAAATCCTATTTCCACTCAAATTTTCCTTTTGTACGGAATCACACTATTCCCCAACGTCCCTATCCTTCTTTCCATTCTATAAATACCTCTCATTCTTCCATAAAATCTCACATCAAATTCTAATTCATTTCTCAAATTTCCACTTCATAATCCATCTTCTCTTCTTCCCTAACAAGAATGGCAAAATGGATAGAGACACTGTCTCTTGCAGTCATCACCATTGCTACGGTGATCATGACTTTCTTCTGCCTGCATAGTCCTGAGGAGTGTGGACCTGCAATGGTTATGCTCCCAATCATCTACATGTTATTGTTCATAGCATGGGTCATTAATCGTCATTCTTAAAATTTGCCGTATTTCTTACTTCTTAAATGTACCGTTTATTCGTCGTACTGTTCAATATAGTATGTAATATTTGTACTGTCAGTATTAAATGTTGTACTATTTGTCATAATACTGCTTAATTACTAAGATAATATTTTGTGTGTTTTCTGCCAGTCAAATATTCCTATTTCTGTGCATTAAATGATTTTCAGGGTTATTATCGGTAATTTTGCCCGCATACCGTAAATATTAGTTATTTATCATGTCTGTGTTTTTCTAACAAGTCATGTAAATAAACTTTCATTTTTCATAAAAACATAAAACAAAAACAACAAAAAAGAAAATTAACTTTGACTGTTGATTTTTCACTCTAACTGCTGTTTCAATACCTGGACAGTCAGTTGACAGCCAAACTGCTGGCAGTACAATTCTCAGTGTTTTGTACCATCAATCAAATCAATCTTTCACAATTCAAAATTCCAAGATTTTTGTTCAAGAAGTCTTCTGAATATCACGCGATTATCAGAGACTCAACACTGCACAAAAATCAGGTACGCTTAACTGTCTCCTACATAAACAGTCCCTGACTAGGGTTTTCTTGTTTTTACAGGAGCAACAAGTTTTTGAGAGCTCAAATGGATTTCATACACATCCATATATCTCAAAGTACCATCATACAAATTTTCAAACTTCAATTCATTCAGACGCACCGTCAGCAGCTCAAACAGTCAACAGACGACCCGTTTGACAAAAAAAAGTCAACAGACAGTCAAAAATGAAATTTTTTGTCAAAGTCCATATTTTGTCAAAGGATTCATCATTTGATCATTGGATGATCATAATTCATCAAGGAAAGATCAAAAATCAACAAAACCCTAAGATTCAAAATTAGGGTTTTTGCCTGAAAAAGTCAACTCAACTTTGACTGATCATAACTCTCTCATCCTTCATCCAAAAAATTCAAACCAAATCTCATTTTGAAGGAAATTCAATTATCTTTCAAATGCCATTGATCCCATGGTCATGGGATTCACCATTTGAAAAATATGATCAAAGACATTACAGGTCATTTTCAAAGTCAACAAAAAGACACTTTTTTCAAAAGGACACACAAGGAGCATCAAAAATCATTTTGACATGAGACAAAAGACATTGGTTAGAGGACTCTTTGAGGTTTCCAAAAAGTGCAAGATCTCCTTCATATGACAAAAATTGAAGGATTTACACCTTGTTAAAGTTGGCTAAATTTTGGAAAATGCATGAAACCAACATTGTTCAAAATGGCATTTTTTCCAAAAGGGGCCAAGTTTTTATGGTTCAAACATCTTTGCCATGTTATTATGGGCCTCCCACGACCAAGACTAAGCCCATACCTTTTTTATCCATTTTTTGCATGATTTTATCTTACTTTAAGATTAAAATTAAAAGGAAAATGCATGGATAATGGTAGCTTAACTTCCAAGCATGACTCACCCCTAAGGAATCTTCATCTTCTGCAGAGAATTGAAGGGCAAGGCAGGTGCATTGAAGGAGAGCAAGACTTGGTCAATTTTTCAAAGGTTTTTAATATTAAAAAACCAAAGTTTCAACAAAGGCAACTAAGGCACATATTAGCTTCAATTCTAAGCACACATAGCTTATAAATAAGCTATCTTAGTTCAGTAACAAGAGGGAGACGAGTTCAGAAGCATACATAGCTCATAACACCTTTGTAATCACTTGAAAAAAATCAAAGAAAACTCAAATTCGAATTTGTAATTTCAGTCCATTTCAATACAAACTAA
Organism: Vicia villosa; assembly: GCF_029867415.1. Taxonomy (NCBI): domain Eukaryota; kingdom Viridiplantae; phylum Streptophyta; class Magnoliopsida; order Fabales; family Fabaceae; genus Vicia; species Vicia villosa. The sequence continues at coordinate 504,569 of NW_026705657.1, read as the reverse complement.
GCATTCATATACCTTCCTTGAACATCACTGAAACTATCTCAATCAATTACAAGCCTTGAAGCTCACTGAATCGAGCTATACAGGTCAAAATTTGTTCAAACTAAAATCAATTCGTATCTGGTTATTCACACATGTTTAACAAGATGTAGACATACTATTGAGTTTGGTTTGAGGTGTAGATCATTTCTGGAAACTTAATTGAAGTTTGGACACGTACAAACGGAACCACCATTTTAGGGTTCATAGCTTCAAAATTAGGGCTTTCCAAATTAGGCAAAATTAGAGGTTCTAATTAGTACCATTGAATTCGCATGGACCAAACGAATTGAACTGATAGGTCGCGCCAAATTTATTTTCACGTTTACCCCTATTCGCTATTTTGCAGGTTTGAGGTTCATCAACTACAGCGCTTGTTTCATAAAAGCGCTGTAAAAACCCCTGGCGAGAGGTTGAAGATGATGAGGTGTCTCCACCTCATTGGTTCAGAAGCGCGCGCGTACTTTTTAAATTTTCTCTAATTCTGTGCCTTGCAGGTGTAACATAAGCCATGTGCCTCAATTTCTGGACCACCTGATTTCATTTAATAGCTCATCCAACGCGCCAGATCAAATAATCCTTATCATGCACTCTCCAGCCTACCACACAGGATCAGTATCCTTTTATTTTCTATTTTATTTTCTATTTTATTTTAATTTCTTTGTTAAATTAATTAAAAATAGTTTTAAAAATCCAAAAAATACACAAAAAATATTTTTAGACTTCTAAAATAATATACTATTTTTCTGAAATAAAAATATTTTATTTTTCTTCAAAATTTCAATATTTTGCATAATTAATTAGTATATATTTATATATTTGCCTTTTAATTATTCTAACCAATCAAAAAATCATAAAAAAAATTGTTCTTTATATTAAATATTGTTTATATATTATAAACTAATTTTGTAAATATTTTGAAAAATTTTATCTTTAAGTTTTAATTATTTGTATAATTATTTGTATAATTATGTATTAATTAGCTTAATCAATTTTCAAATCAATTTCAAAAATTCCAAAAAAATTAGTTTTGTTTTAAAATTAATTAACCAATATTTTGTACATATTTTAAACTTAATTTCTAGGTTTAAATCTATTTTCATCTTTTTTCTTCATTTTAATTTAATTAATCATACATTAATTATAATTAAAACCAATCATAAAAAATCCAAAAACATGCCTTTTATTTTTCTTGCAATTTAAAATTCCTAGATAAATGTATAGGATGTCAAATTCATGTAAATAGGCTAGTTTACATTTCCCGCACAATCGATGTAATAGCGTAGATTTACTTTCCGCACTTTACATTTCCGCACTTTAATTTCCAGCAAATATAAACTGCGTGTATGTCAAAGATAAAATTGAACCGTTAGATCACTAACTCCAAAGATAAATATCTGAATACAATCACAATCACATTTGCACCTCTTCAGGTAATCCTTTTCATTCTTTCAAAATCAAAGTCAAATTCTACTGTTTTGAGTACAAAATCGAACCTTGCTTTTATATCCGGTGAAAGGATAGATTTTTAAAGGAAATAGGATAAAGACCTTACAACTCAGGGTAGACCTCCTAGTTTGCTTGCTCAAATCAAAACAAACAAAATTCTCATACACTGTTGTTTTTTCAAAACTTTCCAAAAAAGGCAATACTTTGTATACATCCAAACACGGATTATTACAAAGTTAACGTTCTTTTCAGAAAACATCTTTCGAAAGATAAACAAGCATTTTGTATACATCCACACACGGATCATTACAAAATTCAATTTACAAAAGTATTTGGGAACCACATATGAGCAATTTCAGAGCAATTGAAAAAATGATCGACAAACAATTGAGCTAAGCAAACTTAAGAGCCCATGGATAACCATGGATACAAAGGGTGCTAACACCTTCCCTTTGTATAACCTACCCCCTTACCCAGAATTTCTCAAAGGTCTTTTTTCTGTGTCTTTTATAAACCTTTCCTTAATTGGATAAAATAAAAGGTCGGTGGCGACTCTGTGAATTTTCAAAAATGCGAAAGCATTAAGCGATAAAAAAGAGTCAGTTCACGTATCTCTACAAAACAGAGGTATGGCCCGGATTTAAAAAACGGAGGTCCACAGACTCTCATGAACAGTCACCCCGCGCCTGCATCTACGTACTCCCTAACCTGTAGAGAGTTTCATTTTATATCATTGTATTTTACAACTTCGTGTCCTTCCCACAAAGGACATCTTCGTTTACGCACGTCGATTGGTTTCTCGATGGCCATGAGATCTAGTGACTACTTTGAACAGTCACCATGTGCTTACATCTACGCGTTCCCTAGCCTGTAGGGATTATATTTCTAAAATCGCATTCTTCGCACGAAGGACATATTTGTTAGCATACGTCAATTAGCCTCTCGATGGCCATGCGATTCAGTGACTATCTTGAACGGTCACCCTGTGCTTATTCCCGCGCACCCTCTAACTTGTAGGGTTTGGATTTCCATCTATACATCTTTCATCCCTAGCCTGTAGGGATTTCACTTCGTCGATATCTTCCTTATATAGGTTATGTTCCGCATAGAGAACCTTCCCACAAGGGACAACTTTATTGGTACACGTCGAACGGCCTCTCGATGGGCATGAGACTTGGTGACTGTCGTGAACGGTCACCAGCCGCTACCTTCCGCATACTCCCTAATCTAAGGGATTTCCATTGGCGTGTCATAACCTCTATCTTGCAAGGATTTCACTAGGGTCTAATGTCACCTCTAAGGCTATCCCTAGGATTATATGTCACACGTCTGCATTGCATACTGTAACACCCCATAATTTCAGTTTAATAATTTAATTTGGATTTAAACTAAATAATTGGAATTTTAGTATTTTTATTTGGAATTATTTGGAAAATGGTGAAATATTGGCATTTGGGCCTAGAGTGGTGGTTAGCAGAAGAGGGGGTGTTGACTAAGCAAGCCCATTATAATATTTTATTTTATTTTTCATAAAATAAAGGAATTGGGAAAAAAAGAAGAAGAAGCAGTAGAAGCAGATTTTGGGAAAAGGAGAACACGTGAAAGTGAGAAGAGCCAAAGGGGGAGAAGACCTTCGAAGATTCGACTCTGAGGTAAGGGGGGATTCTTCGGGTTATTATTCCTTATGTGATGGTAGGTAGTATGATTGATTAGGATTGTTGTCTAGTTCAATCGTACGTGTCGGGTTTGGGAATTTTGTTAGGTTTTGATAATCTTGTATGAATTAACATGATTCTGTTGATACTTGTGATATATGATGTTAATACATGTCAATAACTTGTTTGAAATGTGTAATTGTGTGAAAATCAATGATAATTGTGTGTATGTTCGTATGTACCTGAAATTGGGGAAATGGGATATGGTAAAAGCTGTCAAAATGGTGATTTTTGCTGTGCAGGTACGTAGGAACCGGTTCCCATGTGGGACGAACCGGTTCCCCCTTGTAAAAACAGAGAAATATGGATTCTGGGCAGCTGGGAACCGATTCCCATGTAAGGACAACCCGGTTCCCCATAGTAAAAATCAGAGACGTGACTTTTGAGACTGCCAGGAACCGGTTCCCACGTAGGGACAACCCCGTTCCTGCAGCATTTTTCTAAAAATGTTTTATCTTTGAAAACTCATAACTTTTGATCTGAGTATCCGATTTATGTGCCGTTTTGGGCGTTGCGAAGCTAATGAGATGCTTTATCTGATGAATTGATAAAATGGGCAATAGCCAACTTTACTTTTTAAACTCGATTTAATGATTAATGAATTGAAAGATAGTATATGTATATGTGCTTATATATATGACTATTGATGCATGTATTTGTGTTGGTGATGAGATTGTGATATCCATTGAGTGATGTTAGTATATAACATGTCGTAGATGATATATGTTTTGTGATTATGCTGTCGGGTTGTTTGATAACTTATTACATTGTGTGCAATGATGATAAATGTAACGATGTATAATCGTGGTGATGATTGATGATTTATGAATGTTAATATGCTGTTAATATTAACATGTGGATTATGGTGAATGTATGCGTGTGATATATTTGTATGAATGCTAAACTTATGCATGCTTATCGGTGATGATTTGGTGATGATAATGAGACGATGTGTTACATCGGATTTGGTGATGTTGTAAGCATGTTATATGTTGCATTCATTGGCATACATTTTCGGTGATGGATCCCGGTGATGAAATGGATCAAATTGGTGGGCATAATTCCCATTGTGTGGAATTTGTGCTGGTTAAAACTGTATCTCGGTGATGAAAAGATCAGTTGGATGGGTTTATCCCATGAATTGGTACCACACGCATAGTGTCAGTTGAATCATATGCATTGGTTATAACATGATTGGATGAAATCCAGTGTTATGCCTTGGTGTGTTTATGTGATTGATGTATTGTGGAGTTGTTGTTAATATAACTTGATCATTGATGAAATTGATGAGTTGTGGGCTGATGGCCAATATTGTCGAATTGATGCTTGCTTGTGTAATAATTCCGATTATATGTATGATTGAGTGGATGATAATTACTATGAGATTTTATTGCTTATGACTGCATAATGCTTATTAATTCGAATGAAACTCACCCTTACTTTAATGATTACAGATTAAGGAGTAGCGGCATCAGAATGGGTGAGGATAGCTCATAGGCTAGTCCGTAGTCGTGTCATGCTCTGATTGTAACACTGGGAAACGCTAGTTTAGGGACGAATTATCTTATTGGTTTTGTTGTTTTATAATTGTGTTGTAGTAACTTGCATAGATGATGAATATGCAATGTCATGAGTTGTGATCCGCTGCGTTGAACATGAATTGTGTTTTATATTAAATGGTTTCCTGTGTGGCATGACAATTGACTAAGATATTTTATATTAAAGAAATTGTGATACCCTTGTATTTCATGTTTACTCTGATGATTATGATTATTATTATTATTATTATTATTATTATTATATTTTTCGTGGGGGTTTAGAAGGGTGTTACAATAGTGGTATCAGAGCATAGTCGGTCCTTGCGACCAGAGTCTTATTGTTAATTCCTGTCGGTATGCGACATGTGTGAGAAACACTGTCGGTACTCAGTGTGTTCTAACGGTTTGCTTGCAGAAGTAGGATTGAAACTAGTGGGGGAGAAGTCATGCTTCTAGGATATGTCTCAGATGCAAGATGTTAGAGTGATGCGTAGGGCAGCAGTACAAGAGTGTGGAGTTATTGTTTTCTGAAGTGAAGGTGACATGGACTGAAGACTGTGGTTGTTGTTCAGTCGGAGTGTCTCGGAGTAGATGATGGTTACTTCTGAGAAATGGAATTTCGAAGTTGTGATGCTTCAAGTGCTACTGATGGACTGTGATGTTGTTGTGTGAGTAGCCCTATGTGAAAGGTCGCTGTTGAAGCAGTGATTAAAGGAAGTATTATCGTAGACCATGCAATAGGATTACTAGTACGTAATTGAGATGATGGCAGAGGTTATCGATGTTGTTGAGAACGCTTTAAAGTGCGAGTAATGCAAAGAGACGAGTATGATCTCAAGGATAAGAAGGTTGATGATGGCGTACATGAATTTGGTTTCAGGATGTTGCAGAAATCGAACTTCAGCGATGAAATGTGTTGTTTAAGTTATAAGAAGTTTGGAAGCGAAGAGATGTGATAAGATGATGTTAATAATGAGATTAATTTGAAAAGGATGAGTTTTGGAGCAGAATTTCCGTAAGCAAATCGCAGGAAAATTGCTGAATCGTTATGAAATTTGGAAAATTCATAACTGGAGTTCTAGACATCCGATTTGAGTTCCGTTTGAAGCGTCGGAAAACTAACGAGATGAACTTTGTTATAAAAATGGTTGTAGCAGCTGTAACATATTTAATGGTGTCAGGATGATGTTAGAAAGAGGTGAAGTTACGATTGCGCTTGCTCTTAGAACTAGACTGTTCGTTGGTGCTACATGGGATGTCAGTGTCAGAGTTAAACAGAATAAAGGAATAATGAGAAGACTTGTTGATAAGCAATTCTAGGAATTAAATGTGCCAATTGAAGAGTTTGGAGATATTGTATAGAATGTCGCAGCATGGTGTCGGTGTTGCAAATTTGGATAACGATTGGAAACGTTCGTATCTTGAGCTCTGAATGTCGGATTAATGTGTCGTTTGAACCCACGAAGATGAGAGATTATGTTCTACCTTATAGAAGAGTTATAAATACCATAGAGTGGTACTATGAGGAGATATTATGATGTCGGTTAAGGAAGCATGAACAAGTGTTGAATAGGGATGCCTATTACCACGATTGTTTGAAACGAAGTCGAGTAGAATATGTCGTTGATGAATAAGATGATAAAGATGATTTAAGTATCGATGGATTTGAGTGATGAGTAAATCAGTAGAAAAAGTGAAATGGACTTTGGAACCATTTGTGGTATATTGTGATGCGTCGTTGATGGGTAGTGTATTGATGTAAAATCAGTAAGTAGTAACTTATGCGTCGGGACGATTGAAAGCGCATGAAAGGAATTATCTGACTCATGATTTAGAATTAGCAGCCATGGTTTTGTTTTGATGTTGCAGTGACATTATTCGTATGGTTCGAGGTTGCCTCTAAAAATGTCGATGCTGATGTTGAAAGAGTTGGATTTAATTGGACAATTCAGAGAATTAAGTTTGGTATGTGAAGGTGTTCCTACTAATGTTGGATTGGGTATGTTGAGACTGACTAATGGTATTCCTGACGAGATTAGAGGAAATCAGAAAGCTGATGTTGAGTTGATCGATAAGTCGACCTTGAATTACAAAGGTAAAGACAATGAATTCAGAATTGACGAGGATGGTGTAATGAGGTCTAGAAGTTGCAGTTGTGTTCTAGATGTTACCAAGCTGAAAAGGAATATTCTAGAAGAAGGACACCATAGAGGATTATTAGACTATGAAAATGTTAATGAGTTTGGGTGCAAACTCGGAAAAGACACTATTATGTAGTAACGACGGTTTATGCTTAAATATGATTGTCGGCTATCTATTGACAAATTGAGGACTTGATCACCCTTAATCTCTTGTTGATAATAGGCGGAATCATATAGATGGTATAAGATTGCTTGTTACCTTAATGGTTAAAGATGTGATGAATGCTGAGATGTGAGAATAACCACTCACCATATTGTGGGAACTTATGAAGGAGTGAGTATGAAGGAGTGCAAAGCATTGGACGGTGACTTAAGACGGGTAATTGTAGTCGCACAATAAAAGTATGATGTAGAGTGGTGTTATGAGTGTTACTCGTAACCAGTGAGAAATTAATATGTCGGAATCCTACATGGAGAATATGTGTCGATCTACATGTTGGATTTGGAATCTCGTGGATGTAAGGATGTCGTGCCAAAGGATTAGAACCCTTTTGAGTAATTGCCGAGATGATGAGTATGTTATTATGGTTGTACGTAGTTAACGAGTATATATTCGGAGAAGTTAAGACGAAGAGTTGATACTACATGATGCGATAATAATCTTGTGCTGTTGGAAGGTGTTATGTAGATTTCTAAATATGAGGAGGGATTATACTCTATGAAGGACGAAGTTGATTTGATTCTTAGTGGAGAGTGGTACTCAGTTGAGCTATCTTGTAAGCAATGGTATATTGAGGATGATGAGCTATGTAATTATAACTACTGATGTGTGCTCGTTCCGATGGTGGGAATGTTTTTAATAGATGAAGTAACTCGGGAATTTGCTTTGAGTAAGTGTAAGTATTACTTTATCGCTCAATTGGAAGAGTGTGCCTAAGGTTGGTACGTGGATAAATGGAATCCATTACTACAGTGTTGATCAGTTGCGATCATACCATGGATTGTGTAATTGTATTATTCATTTATTGAGCGTATTGTATGGATCGCACCTCGAAGTTCATTGTTGGGAACCGTTGGAGTTATAGCGAGTGGTACACCTGGGGATGGTCAAATGCAACGTAAGAACTGAGATTGAAAGCATGAGATATGCTTATGTTGGTTATGTCAGATGAATTTTGAGACTCGACTAAGAAGGTGTTAACGGAGAATGGGAGAGTCAAATGAAGTACTCCTATCCCGAGACTTTTCGTCTAAGGTATGTTTTCGAGGACGAAAACTCTTTTAGTGGGGGAGAGTTGTAACACCCCATAATTTCAGTTTATTAATTTAATTTGGATTTAAACTAAATAATTGGAATTTTAGTATTTTTATTTGGAATTATTTGGAAAATGGTGAAATATTGGCATTTGGGCCTAGAGTGGTGGTTAGCAGAAGAGGGGGTGTTGACTAAGCAAGCCCATTATAATATTTTATTTTATTTTTCATAAAATAAAGGAATTGGGAAAAAAAAGAAGAAGAAGCAGTAGAAGCAGATTTTGGGAAAAGGAGAACACGTGAAAGTGAGAAGAGCCAAAGGGGGAGAAGACCTTCGAAGATTCGACTCTGAGGTAAGGGGGGATTCTTCGGGTTAGTATTCCTTATGTGATGGTAGGTAGTATGATTGATTAGGATTGTTGTCTAGTTCAATCGTACGTGTCGGGTTTGGGAATTTTGTTAGGTTTTGATAATCTTGTATGAATTAACATGATTCTGTTGATACTTGTGATATATGATGTTAATACATGTCAATAACTTGTTTGAAATGTGTAATTGTGTGAAAATCAATGATAATTGTGTGTATGTTCGTATGTACCTGAAATTGGGGAAATGGGATATGGTAAAAGCTGTCAAAATGGTGATTTTTGCTGTGCAGGTACGTAGGAACCGGTTCCCATGTGGGACGAACCGGTTCCCCCTTGTAAAAACAGAGAAATATGGATTCTGGGCAGCTGGGAACCGGTTCCCATGTAGGGACAACCCGGTTCCCCATAGTAAAAATCAGAGACGTGACTTTTGAGACTGCCAGGAACCGGTTCCCACGTAGGGACAACCCCGTTCCTGCAGCATTTTTCTAAAAATGTTTTATCTTTGAAAACTCATAACTTTTGATCTGAGTATCCGATTTATGTGCCGTTTTGGGCGTTGCGAAGCTAATGAGATGCTTTATCTGATGAATTGATAAAATGGGCAATAGCCAACTTTACTTTTTAAACTCGATTTAATGATTAATGAATTGAAAGATAGTATATGTATATGTGCTTATATATATGACTATTGATGCATGTATTTGTGTTGGTGATGAGATTGTGATATCCATTGAGTGATGTTAGTATATAACATGTCGTAGATGATATATGTTTTGTGATTATGCTGTCGGGTTGTTTGATAACTTATTACATTGTGTGCAATGATGATAAATGTAACGATGTATAATCGTGGTGATGATTGATGATTTATGAATGTTAATATGCTGTTAATATTAACATGTGGATTATGGTGAATGTATGCGTGTGATATATTTGTATGAATGCTAAACTTATGCATGCTTATCGGTGATGATTTGGTGATGATAATGAGACGATGTGTTACATCGGATTTGGTGATGTTGTAAGCATGTTATATGTTGCATTCATTGGCATACATTTTCGGTGATGGATCCCGGTGATGAAATGGATCAAATTGGTGGGCATAATTCCCACTGTGTGGAATTTGTGCTGGTTAAAACTGTATCTCGGTGATGAAAAAATCAGTTGGATGGGTTTATCCCATGGATTGGTACCACATGCATAGTGTCAGTTGAATCATATGCATTGGTTATAACATGATTGGATGAAATCCAGTGTTATGCCTTGGTGTGTTTATGTGATTGATGTATTGTGGAGTTGTTGTTAATATAACTTGATCATTGATGAAATTGATGAGTTGTGGGCTGATGGCCAATATTGTCGAATTGATGCTTGCTTGTGTAATAATTCCGATTATATGTATGATTGAGTGGACGATAATTACTATGAGATTTTATTGCTTATGATTGCATAATGCTTATTAATTCGAATGAAACTCACCCTTACTTTAATGATTACAGATTAAGGAGTAGCGGCATCAGAATGGGTGGGGATAGCTCATAGGCTAGTCCGTAGTCGTGTCATGCTCTGATTGTAACACTGGGAAACGCTAGTTTAGGGACGAATTATCTTATTGGTTTTGTTGTTTTATAATTGTGTTGTAGTAACTTGCATAGATGATGAATATGCAATGTCATGAGTTGTGATCCGCTGCGTTGAACATGAATTGTGTTTTATATTAAATGGTTTCCTGTGTGGCATGACAATTGACTAAGATATTTTATATTAAAGAAATTGTGATACCCTTGTATTTCATGTTTACTCTGATGATTATTATTATTATTATTATTATTATTATTATTATTATTATTATTATTATATTTTTCGTGGGGGTTTAGAAGGGTGTTACACATACAAGGAGTTACAATACAAGAAGTCTCTCGCATACACATGCATTTGCATTTTCATGCATTCATACATTTACATTCGCATCTTCGCCCGCATCCACCCGTTCCATGCTAGCCGATTTCTCGAGACCTGCGAAAAATCGAAAGGATCATCAACTGTGGAGAAAGGAGGATAAATTATTGAGAACGAACGCAGTCTTACAAGGAGAAAAAAGGATGCCTTTCACCATGCCAGCCGCATGTCCATGCCTTGTCGTAACAGGATTGTAAATATAACTGAGGTCATTGTCAAGCAAGGATTAGTTTAACAAAAGAGTTCCCTCATAGATACACACAAGGGGTATCTAGTCATAAGGGGGTTCATCTATGAACATAGAAAAACTTACGTGGACGCTCTACGATAACCTGGGGGCAAGGGTCAGTTCAACTGTGGCAATGCATAACTACGATGGAGGAAAGGCGACAGGTGTTAACCCCACCCCAAGGGGCAAAAGGGTCATATGTTTTCTATATCAATTTACAGACTCCGAAGATTGCGAATTGTGTGATACTATCCTTAGAAAAAGCAAAAGAGGTTCAGTCAAAGGAAACTCATGAAGTTCCGATACGACAAAAACCCACCGCTAACAATTTATTCCCGACAGGTTTGACGTGCCCAAGGAAAATTTGAGGTCACCCCTTACTTCTAGGAACTAAGGAGTAAAACGAGGTCAACGGATTTACAAAGGAGATTGCCCCTAGGACCAATAGATTTTGTCGTGCTTAGAATTTCAACCCTTATGATCGCTAAGTGTTACTCAGGATAAAAGTTGTACCTTCGGATTAGAAATTCTAATGGGATGACCATGCAGGTTTTGGAGTTAATTCATTCGCTCACTACTATGATTTTCCAGGTTTTAGGATTATTAACAAACATGAAGGAGAATGACGAATACAAATAACTAAGTCCAGCTAAACATATGCTTTCAAGGTAAGACTGAACTGGCGCTGTACAGACATTGTTTCAAATCCCAAACAGTGGAGATATAAGGATGTTAATCCCTCGTCACCCCCTCGAGCCAGGAGTTGGAGTTTGTTTCTATATTTCAAATAAACCATGATTTCAACCAGGGGCAGGGTAGATTTCGACTAATTCAATGGTGTATTTTGGTTGTCAAGAGAAACAGTCATTCCAAGCAAGGATTCAAGCAAAGGTTCAAGCATATCTTCTTCCTCGCGTTCATCCAAGATTGAGGGAGCAATGGAGATAACATTCCCAACAATCTTCTCCCTCAATACACCATTCAAGATCGAGGAACGCATCAAAGTCGAAGCTGACAAATCAAAGTCAATATGGCAATCACAATATTCAATATCCAAGGATCAATATTTCAAAAGGAGCATTCAAAAAAAAAAAGAAAGCGCCCGCTAAGTCGAAATGGAAAATTCCATAAAAGAAAACAAAAATGACTGAGGCAAAAATTAGGGCATCCCGATGGATCAAATTCAAAGGAATTGGTTCATGCAAAAATAAGGGATAAAAACAAAACAAAGGCGAAATACAAAGGATAAACTTGTGACTGCTAAATTATCGAAGCTCCTCATCAATGCTTGGATCTCCACGACATTTTTCATCGGTGCTTGGATCTCTACTAAGGTTTCTGCTCAACACCACAACTGCAACGATTCTCTTACAAACATAGCACATTCATTGGACTAGGCAAATTCTTAGGATTTGGAGAACATCAAGGAGAAAGGGGTGGGGTAAATAAATTTTGGGCCTTATATCCGTTGTTTCTTAAAACCGTAAACCAGGCCAAATTACAACATTTAAAAGTCCTAATTGAGGCAAGGTTAACTACGAAAGCATATTAAGCAGGATGTTATTATACCGACTCCTACGTTTGTTAAAACTATTCCTAACCACTGCGCTTCTTCAAGCATTCATTTCTAATCATCCTGTCTTAATTCATAATGGACTTCGATCTCAAAACTTGCATACGCATCGCATTGGAGTTTCTTCTCAAATGGTACAACGTCATCTATGAATATGCACTTAGCGTCGAGGAGACTCGAAATTGGTTAATCAAAGGCGATCATTTTTAATAAAGACTCTGGAATAGGGGGAACCACGTCTAGGGGGTTCTCCTAAACAGGGGCAAAATTTCAAGGGTTACAAGGGCATGCAATCAAAAATCCTATTAACTAGGGGCATTCATCCTAAAAGGTTCAATAGACTCGGGTCACATCTCAAAGCAAACAGGGGCGTGTCAAACATGGGAGAAATTTAAAACGATAGAACACTATGGATAGCCCTCCATATCCTGGAGATCAGGGGCATACCTTTCAATCTAAACGTCGAAGCATACGACAAGGTTATTTCTCGGGGAGACCATAGGCACCTCTTTCCACTAAACATTGGGGAATTGGATATCAAATCCATAAGGTGTGGAGAATCTCGAGAGGTTAAGGGTGTGGAGAATCTCCAAAGGTTAAAGGTGTGGAGAACCTTGAAAAGGCTAAAGGTGCGAATTGCAGAAGGTGAAAGACATGGAGGACTTAGAAAATTCGAAGGCGTGGAGTAATTCAAAGGGTCAAACCGGGGCAAGGCGCACAATATAAGGAAAATGCGCTCTCACACTTTACAACCTCGAACAAATCTTTCTCCTAACTACGATCTTCAAAGTTCAAAAGCAGGTATTGGGAAATCGCGCTAGCATCCAACAAACCTACAACTCCAACAAGCTATATACGTTTGGTTATCAACAACCTATCATTGGAGCATCATGCAAATACATATAAATCATGCATTACATACATTGGCTAATACATTACAACATCCAAGTCATCACTCTGGTACTAAACCATACCACCCACCTGCTTCCCGGTAACCTTACCGTTGGCAGTAATCTCAAGGATTATTCATTCCCTAGACCGTACAATTTGGAGTTTTCCGGTAACCTTACCGATGATAGTAACCTCGCTGTTGGTTTAGTTCCAATCACCTAATTGTTGCTTCCGGTAACCTTACCGATGACAGTAACCTTACTGTTGGTTTAATTCCAATCACCTGATTGATGCTTCCCGGTAACCTTACTGATGACAGTAACCTCGCTGTTGGTTTATTTCCAATCACTTGATTGATGCTTCCGGTAACCTTACCGATGATAGTAACCTTACTGTTGGTTTATTTCCAATCACCTGATTGATGCTTCCCGGTAACCTTACCGATGACAGTAACTTCGCTGTTGGTTTATTTCCAATCACCTGATTGACGCTTCCGGTAACCTTACCGATGACAGTAGCCTTACTGTTGGTTTATTTCCAATCACCTGATTGATGCTTCCAGTAACCTTACCGATGACAGTAACCTTACTGTTGGTTTATTTCCAATCACCTGATTGATGTTTCCGGTAACCTTACCGATGACAGTAACCTTATTGTTGGTTTAACCCAATCACCTGATTGATGTATCCTGATAAACTTACCGATGATAGCAACCTTGTTGTTCAAACTACGCATGTACATAAGCATAAGCATTATCCACATACATAAACATTACCAAGCCGGCATAAGCATAGCCGTGGTGTAGGTGCAAATATGGTTTAAACAAATTCAATACGGAGATAAAATCTCGGGATTACATCAGCATACATACATACGCATTAGCATATGCGTATCATCTGTCGCATTCACATATTATAAAAGCCTAGTTTCCGACCCTCGAGTCGTGAGTGTCCAACTCTCGTGTTGTGATTGGTTTATTCTCCGACCCTCGAGTCGTGAGTTTCCAACCCTCGTGTTGTGATAGGTGTATTTTCCGACCCTCGAGTCGTAAATTTCCAACCCTCGTGTTATGATAGGTTTGTTTTCATACCCTCGAGTCGTGAATATTTGACATGCTATTTTCTCCGACCCTCGAGTCGTGAGTCTCCAAACAGGTGAATTTTTTTCATGCAGGTATGCTTGTCAAAACCATGGCAGGCAATTCCTTTGATACAGGTAAGTTTGCTAGAACTATAGCAAATAATCTCTTCTTATGCAGGTACGCTTGTCAGAACCATGGCAGGTAATTCCAAATGGTGCAGGTGTAATCTGTCCGAACCAGGGCAAATGATCCAAATGGTGTAGGAGAAATTTGTCTGAACTAGGGCAAATGATCCAAACGGTGTAGGTGAAATTTGTCCGAGCCAGGGCAAATGATCCAAATGGTGTCGGTGAAATTTGTCCGAACCAGGGCAAGTGATCCATATAGTGTGAAATTTGTCCGAATCAGGGCAAATAATCCAAATGGTGCAGGTGAGCTTGTCAAAATTATGACAGGTAATCCTAATGGTGCAGGTGAAATTTTTCCGAATCAGGGCAAATGATCCAAATGGTGCAGGTGAACTCGTCCGAACCAGGGCAAGTGATCCAAATGGTGTAGGTGAAATTTGTCCGAATCAGGGCAAATGATCCAAATGGTGTAGGTGAAATTTGTCCGAACCAGGGCAAATGATCCAAATGGTGCAGGTGAAATTTGTCCGAACCAGGGCAAATGATCCAAATGGTGTAGGTGAAATTTGTCCGAGCCAGGACAAATGATCCAAATGGTGCAGGTGAAATTTGTCCGAACAAGGACAGATGATCCAAATGGTGCAGGTGAGCTTGTCAGAACTATGACAAGTAATCCTAATGGTGCAGGTTAACTTGCTAGAACTATAGAAAGTGATCCTTTTCGGGTTCACAAAACTACGGAAACTTACTAGAACTATAGTAAGTGGGGTTCACAAACTACATAAACTTACTAGAACTATAGTAAGTGGGGTTCACAAACTACGGAAACTTACTAGAACTATAGTAAGTGGGGTTCAAAAACTACAGAAACTTACTAGAACTATAGTAAGTGGGGTTCACAAACTGTGAGTCGTCGCTATTGATACTTACGATTACCCATCACATTAGTCCCTCGGTAGTGATCAAAAGGTTTTACGAAGGGTTCTTCAATGGGGTTTATCACGTTAGTCCCTTGGCAGTGATCTTCTTCAAGACTACAAAGGGTTTCACAAAAAGTGTTACAACAGGGTTTTACAAAGGGTTCTTCAATCGGGTTTATGCAACACGTTAGTCCCTCGGCAGTGATCAAAGGGTTTTACAAAGGGTTCTTTAATGGGATTTATCACGTAAGTCCCTCGGCAGTGATCTACTTCGAAAAAACAAAGGGGTTTTACAACAAGATTTTCAAAGGGTTCCTCAATTGGGTTTATCACGTTAGTCCCTCGGTAGTGATCTTCTCCAAAACATCATCAATAACACACGAAGGTTTTATTATTATTTTCCAAAGTTACTAACATACTTCAACTAACATAACTAACAATCATGCATCATTCAATTACATACCTCATTCATACATAATACATACATCGATCTTATTTATTGTGTGAAACTCACTGCATCGTACGTCACATGCATCATAACATTGCATAAAATAAGGTTGCCTTTTCAGGACGTACTCCAATCAAAGTAGGTGGTTCTCTCGAAAGAATTTGCTTCACATTCATAAAAGAGGGGTATTTACCTTTGGTGGCATCTGTAAGCCCATCTCCCGTAGAATTTCTCCCGACAAGTGCAAATTTCAGGGCATTTCAGTGTTCAATCATCTTCTACCTTTAGATCACGATATGCAGACGTGCCTATCCGAATATGCAAGTTTAAGAAGATTGAACAGGAGCAGCTGTCATACCCCAAAATTTGCCCTCCTCTGTTCATCTTCAAGGGTTCAAGGCTCAAGAGTTTATTCAAGCAAACATTCTCCTAATCGAGGGCCTCATAAACTAGGGTTTGCTCTTTATCAAAAGAGTTTGAATCTCCAAGGCCTCAAATGGATCTTAAGGTGTAACATATGTATCACAGCATATCCATGACAAAAGTCAAGCTCCAATTCCGAGGATTGCCCACCCAGTGGCTCAGATGATCAGTAATCGACTATGCTGACCTAAAAGTCAACTATAGCCAAAATACAGTCAAACTTCAAGATTTTTGGTCAACATCAATTGTGTGAGGTTACATCCATCATGTGATCAAAGGTTGATCATGATCCATTAATAAAAACTCAGAAATTAATAAATGCAAAGGTTCAAATTAGGGTTTTTTATAGGAGAAAGTCAACTCAACTTTGACTTGTCATAACTTTTACATGGAGCATAAAAAATTTCCCAACCAAAGCCTATTTTAAAGGAAATTTGATTCTCCACAACTTTGTCTCTCACAAGCCCAGGCCAGAAATGCTTCATTCAAGAGATATGATCCAAGAGATTATAGGTCCTCCAAAAAGTCAACGAAAAACACCTTTTGGTCAAAGCTCATAACTTGAGCATGGAAGCTCAAATTGAGGTGAAACCAAAAGGAGATTTTAAAGGACTCTTTAAGCTTTCCAAAAAGTATTAGAACATGGTTATATAGCAATGATTGAAGGAGATACGAGGCGCACAAGTTGGCAAAATTTCAAGAATTACATAAAACCCTAAATGATGAATTTTGAATTTCTTGATTAACGGGCCTAAGATCTTCACTTCAAACATGGTCATGACCTTGTAGGAGACCTATAAATCCATATTCACCCATTTATAATTTTATTTACTATTTATTTGGATTTTTATTCATTTAAAAATCAAATAAATTTAGAAAAATATCAAAACAAATGGATTGAATTATATGAATCTTCTTTTAATCATCCAAGGGCCCAAATAACATCACATGGTGGTCCAAATTCAAGGGAACTTGGTTATTAATAAGGGAGGTCAATTTTAGAAAGAATTATACATAAGGTTTAGCAAACTTCTTTCTCTAAAACACAATGAGTCCAAGCCCATCAAATAACCCTAAATGGTCCTTATATAAACAAAAACATGGGCAGCCAAGAGGAGGTCGGAGGATTGAAGTCTTAGCACCATAAATCAACTTCAAAAAAAAATCAAAGGTTTAGGGAAAACTCAAACCCTAATATCCAGGCCCTCTTGGTCGATTTAAAGCATCTATTCATCTTCTGGAGGTTGAGGGGAATGATTCCAAGCGTTTACCTCAACTTAAAGCACCTGTGAATCGCACCTCTCGAGAGCTCCGACGAGGTTGAGGTTCTTGAATTCGATTTTAGTTTTTTATGCATTATTAACGCGTGTAAAGTGTTTGATCATGTTCAGGATCTTAATTGAGACAGGTTCAACGTATTACATGTGTGTTTAAACACATAGAACTCAAAGTGCCTTTGTTAGGGCAAAAGCTTGGAGGAGCTTCGAATTGAGGGATACAGATGTTTTCAGGGAAATATGAGTGCACCATTGAAATCGGAATGGCCAAATTAGTGGGTATGGGCTGTTTTCCGTTCACGTTTGTTTGTTTTCGCAAGCGCTCCATGTTTGACGATAGCCGGAGAAGAAGAACAAGGTATTGTTCCGGTGGAGTTCAATATCTGGGAAAGATGAACTGCGTGTGTGGCACTCTCGCACGCTGCAATTGGTGGGTCAATAGGTCCTAGCACTTATCCCAGCAATGATTAGTTCAAACGGTATATCGTGGACCCCACCTGGTTCATGTTTTCATTCTTTTTTTTAGTTATTGAGTTTTGCTCATGTACGTTTGTGTCTCGATCAATAACGACTAATTGGATCTGGCGCAGTTGGCAACCCATGGCATTCTGAACCTTTGACCTCCATGGGGTGGGATCGATTCCCACCCTTTTACATATATTTTGAGGATTTTTTCTGCAGATTTGGCAATCTTAATAGATCCCACGCAACAAACTCATATGCGCCCACCATACGTCCTCAATGCTTAGCCCTTGGATCTCTTACCATCCAGATCTGATGTATCATAATTGCAAGGCCACCATGGAACTCTAAGGGCTCAACATAGAGGATCCGCCTCAGGTTTATTTAAATCCCTTTATTCTTATTATTTTATCTATAATTCTAGGATTAGAGTTAATTAATTTATCTAAATTAGGATTAGCATAAAAATTAGGATTATGGCTATAATTAGGATTAGGCTTAGGATTTTTCCTGATTATTCGATTATTTCGATTATTCGACTTAATTGATTTAAATAATTTTAATTATTAAAAATCATGAAAACCCTATTAAAATTACCAATACATTAGGGTTTTCCCAATCCCACTGGCCACTTGGCCAAAGTTTTAGGATTTAATTTGTTATTCGTTCCGACTAAATCTATTAGTTGCAAAGATAAAAAAACAATTAATTTGATTAATCAAATCCAATAATAAAACACATTTTATTTTTCTAAATGGTTCTAACCAAATCTATTGGTTACAATGATTAGCATACTTAACTCGTTATTGTGTAGTAATCAAACCCATTGATTATGAGGGATAATGATAAATAATTTTAATTACAATATTAAAATATACTCCATTTGCTGTCCGTGACGATCGAATCTATCAAACAAAGAAACCAGCAATACATTATTTAATCTGTTAACTATAATGATCCAACATATTGATCATCGCAACTAACGGTGACATATTAAACCAGGGTTGTACGCCAAACATTTAAAACACACTAAACCACGAAACTACGGATTTTCATCTCTTCAATACTGCTATTTTCAAGTCTACGATAAGGTAATTCAAAATACCTTCGAACTTCGCATTTCAAAACTACGATAGGCCATTCAAAAAGCCTTCAAACCATATCATATCAAATTCAAAGGCGTACAACCCTGTGTCCGAACTACGTTGACTCTGATCCTCCATAAGGATGTACGTAGGCACTTGGCAACAAGGTGAGTCCCCTTCCCTAAAATCCTAATCAGGTTCAAATCTTACCGTTCACTCTTTTCATTTCCTTAGCTATTAATATTAATATTTAGCCATAAACCTTCATCTTAGATCAAACCTTAGGAAAGGGTTGAAGGTGCCTAACACCTTCCCTCGAC
The DNA here is from genome assembly GCF_029867415.1 of Vicia villosa. Classification (NCBI taxonomy): domain Eukaryota; kingdom Viridiplantae; phylum Streptophyta; class Magnoliopsida; order Fabales; family Fabaceae; genus Vicia; species Vicia villosa. Next base: position 485,269 of record NW_026705657.1, on the reverse strand, counting down.
CTGATTATAATAATCTTACCCCGATCTCTTAACTGCGTAAGGTTTCCTATTCACCCTGGTAGAATAGGTGGCGACTCTAAAAAGTTTTTAATTTTTAGGGAAGGTTTCTACAAGTAGCTTCACTAAGCTCTTTCTTCCAAGGCATTCAAATGCTGCTATTGCTGATTAGCCTCCAACTTTGGAACCACAAGAATCTCAGCCATAAGATATCTAACCTTATTTAACCTACTATTGCATTTGTGTATCATATGTTACTGTTGTTCTTTAGAATTAGAAATTCAAAAGGGAATAGGTTTAGTTGCGGATGTTAGCTCAATTTTTATTAATGAGCATACACTACTATGGAAAACCTATTTAACAACGATTGGAAATCATATATAATTACGCAGGTCCATGAGTTGTTATGTAGAGTGTTGTCGTAAATGTGTTACTTACAATCATGGTCTTGAGACCGTTTTTGTATTCTAGAAAGCGCGCGTGATATCACAACGATTAGTTAAACCAACAGTTGTGATAGAACTAATGGTCCCAAGTTTGATTCTTAGAAACGACATTTTGGAACATATATTATAATTCATCACGGTTACATTAGATAACAATTGTGGTAAGTACCCAAATTTTACACCTCATTAAAGAAATATAACCATTCAAATTGATGAAGAAGTATATAATCTGAAAATTAAACTATTCTTGAAAACCAGCTTAAACAAACCACTGTTTTCCGAATTGCATGTCTCTCATCATTCATTTACTGCTCTTTAAAACATAAAATGTGGTTCAATGGTATGATTCCTTCATTGCATTAATTCCTTCGATTCTAGATTAATTTGAACAACAATAATTTATTGGCTGGGTCTTCCTCATTGCCGTCGCTTATCATCGTAATTGTTATGATCAATAATTAGATTTTATTCAAATTACACTATAAGATAAGATATTGATGTATTGAAGGAATCAGGTCATTGAATCACATTCTAAATACTAAAGAGCGTGAACTGAATGATGAGATGCAAGCAAGCCGGAAAATATTGATTTATATCAGTTGATTTTTAAATACAACTTAATTTTTAGATTATAAGTTTCTATGTCAATTTAATTAAATGTATTTTCAATGAAAGCTTAGTGAAACAAGCAATCTACATAGAATATAATAAACTCAAACAACATCATATAACATAACCAAATATTATAAATTTGTGAGATGAAAAAGATATATTAGAAATTTCCAGGATGCACCTTTTATTGAAACTAATCGTGGAACATGAATCAATTCTGAATTTCATCTAGTTTGTGAAGCAATGAAAAAGAAATATAAGAAGGAAGAAGCTTACACAACAGCTTCATACTTCTTATATTTCTTCTCATTGTATCTCAAACTAGATGAAGTTTGTTGTCGTTTTTGTTTCTTCATTAACTAAAATGTGTTGTTCTTGTTGAGTCCTACATTAACCATGAAAGTTATCAACATGTGAAAACGCAAACTTATTTGTCAACAGAGTATGAAAAATACCTTGTTTGTGAAGCTATAAAGAAGAAATACAAGGTGGATGAATTTTCCATCATAGCTTCATGCTTCTTGTACTTTTTTCAATAGCTACACAAACAATATGTATCATAGCCAAAGTATGGTCTTTGTTAAGGTAGTGAAGACGAATCTGAAAAAATGAGAACAATATAGTCAACAAAAACAACATGCAACATACGAGATAATGGGGAACTATCTAACAACAATATGTAAGAAGAAAAATATCTTAACGTATGAAGCACAAGATTCACTGATAATGGCGAAGAAGAAGAGAAAAAATGGGTGCTAGGGTTTCATTGCGAAGGAAACGGTGCCACTATCAATAAGTGAGAGTTAATTCACTTATATATAGGTAAATATATCACAACGGTGGAACGTACCAACCGTAGTTATATCCTTTTATGTTTTTTCATATAAAAAGAAATAAAAAAGAAAAGACGCAGCTTAACATTAAAGGAATAATATATATGATGGAGCTGAGGTTCAATGAAAGCTTGATGGTTTCACCACGGTTGGCTGCTCAAACGTTGTTATATACAATTAGTTTTTAATCAAAAAACAAAAATAATATGGTAGTGCCTTATTTTAGAGATGTCACCACGGTGTAGTGAAGAATCGTGGTGACCATTGTGTTGTTGTTAACGTGTTTTGTAGTAGTGATAATGAAGTGTATGTTTGAGTACTTAGTTTATACATGTAAAAGCAACGTAAAACTGCCTTCTTTTAATGCTTCGAACTTGTATTTATTTTAATTTTAGAATTTTAATATGAGCATAACTTAACAAAAAAATTCCTCATGGAGTGATTTAGCCATTGTCTCGGGCATATCACATATACTTCAAGCAATTCAAGCAATTAATTATTTCGTGGTTGTGGTTTGTTGTTGCTAAAGCTAATATCAATAGGAAAAACAATATTAGATTCAAATATTATCTTAATAATTTTGTTGGGAAGAGGATATAATTGATCAATCCTTTACTTGTACTGAGTACAATAGGGGTTACCTGCCTGTAATGAGATGTGCAAGAAGGATTTGTATTATGATACGTAAATAAGTGAATGAATTTTCCAACTGTCTAGCTAGGATATTTATAGGCTCGATTAATTGATCCAGAAGCAACTACGAAGAACAACTGTGGTATCTATGAGTCTTGCCACATGCCCCCCTGACATTGACCAGATAATGGGGTGAGTCATTCCTCATTGTAGGAAGTTCGGTTAACCTATTAGATGAGATGACTTTAGTTAATTCTCTAACACGTGGCTTGACACATTTCCCATGAGTTGTGAGTGAGGAAGGTTGGGACAGGCTTGATCATGTGCTTGCCACTTGACCCCGTCCCTTCACGTCCAAATACCTTCCCTGTTATTTACGGACTGCACAGTTGATGGGTCGAGTTCTTTAGAGCCCAACCGAAATTATTCTAGTCCATAGTCCCTAATGTACGGGGCGTAAAAGAGAATTGTGGTTAAGATAACTCGATAAGTGATTCAGGTCCGGATCCATAGTGGAAATATCATTTGTTACAATTAAAAAGACTATGCTAAAGTTCATTTATGTAAATCAGAATTCTAGTTATGGCTGAATACTATGCACCTTGTAAAAACCGATACACGTTTCACAAAATGGCAAGGGATTGACCAATTTGGTCCTGCAACTAACAAAATTCCAATATATCCTTGAAATTGAAAATTTCAGATCAATTTCAATATCAGTGACTAGATTGACTGGTCCAAAATATCTTAGAGTGTCCAGATTTTCAATTTCGGTAACTACGAGACTATATCGTATAATGAGTCATCAAGCCATTTCAGTTTCATGTACTTTTTGCTATCACCTTTTTTTCCTCGCAGTTGAGGGTTTTGGTAATTAGTTTCTCACTATTCTTGATGAACATGGATAACTGGCATTTCATTGTAAGGGTTTCAAATAATGGTAGTTCATACATGTATTGTTTATAGAGTGTAGCCATGGTTTTACATTGGAATCTGCAACCGCAATTGCGGATGTAATATTACTGATGTGGTAGCCTCCATATATGCATCGGGCCGCAATTGCAGTGTGTTTGAAATCACACCTCAAAAAACACTAGAATTTGCATCAAACACCTTCACCCATGTTTCTTCACATATTTTCATCATAACTCAGCATTTGAAAACCTAAAAACTAAATTTAGATGTGATTTGTAATGTAAAATATTAACATTAAGAGTTTTTTAATGGTATATTTCAAATATCTTTCTATTTAAATTCACGCCACGACGGCCGCAATGTGCATCGCAACAACCGTAATGGCTGCAATCGCAACACCCGCAGACCGTAATCAAAATTTAAAACCATGAGTGTAGCAATGTGTTATACCCCAAAATTTGCCCGCATCTTTTTTCAAGAAAACTCCAATCTAAAAATTAGGAGTTTCATATAATCATGGATTTTTATTTCATAAATATCCTGACATATGAAATACTTAGTTTTTAGAATTTTTCTTATACGGTGTTTTGGCTCGCTGTTGGATTTACTCTTACGCAAACGCCAAGTACTGTTTATTACTTCACACACACTATTTATTTGATATTTATCTACAGATAAATAGTACTGACGCAGTTGATACAGAACTAAATCTTTTGCAGGCGCATAGTCCGGGGATTCAGACTGTACTGGTAACAAGTAAATTATTATTAATTTTTTGTTTCCCACTAGCTTTTGTACTATATTCCATTATTTTCAAAATCTCTTTTCAAATCTCTTTTTCAAAAAATCAAATCCTAACTTTATTCTATACATCTCTCTTTTTTCCAACATTATCATACACTTTCTTTCAAATCTTACTTCCACTCAAATTTTCCTTTTGTACGGAATCACTTCATTCCCCCAACGTCTCTATCCTTCTTTTCATTCTATAAATACCTCTCATTTTTTTCATAAAATCTCACATCAAATTCTAACTCATCTCTCAAATTTCTTTTTCTCTCCTTTCCCCGGCAAAATTGGCGAAGCGGATAGAAACGTGTTTTCTTATGGTCATCACCGTTGTGGTGGTAATCATGTCTTTCTTCTGTCTACATAGCCCTGAAAAATGTGGACCTGGGATGCTTACACTCCCAATCATCTACATGTTATTATTTGTAGCATGGGTTATCAATCTTCATTCTTAAAGTTTGTCGTATCTCCTATTTCTTAAATGTATCGTTTACTCGTCGTACTGTTCATTATAGTATGTAATATTTGTACTGTCAGTAATAAATGTTGTACTATTTGTCATACTGTTGCTTAATTATTAAGATAATATTTTGTGTGTTTTCTGTCAGTCAAATATTTATTTTTCTGTGCATTAAATGATTTTCAGGGTTATTATCGGTAATTTTGCTCGCGTACAGTAAATATTAGTTATTTATTATGTCTATGTTTTTTTAACAAGTCATGTAAATAAACTTCCATCTTTCACATAAAACAAAAACAACAAAAAGAAAATTAACTTTGACTGTTAATTTTTCACTCTAACTGCTACATTAATACCTGAACAGTCAAGTTGATAGTCAAATTGCTGATAGTACAATTCTCCGTGTCTTGCACCATCAATCAAATCAAACTTTTGCATTTCAAAATTCCAAGTTTTTTGTCCTAGAAGTCTTCTGAATATCACATGATTAGCAGAGGCTCAGCACTGCACAAAAATCAGGTACGCTTAACTGTCTCCTACACAAACAGTCCCTAACTAGGGTTTCTTGTTTTTTCAGGAGAAACAAGTTTTTGAGACCTCAAATGGATTTCATGGACCTCCATATATCTCAAAGTACCATCATACAAATTTTCAAACTTCAATTCACTCAGACGCACCGTCAGCAGCTCAAACGGTCAACAGGCGACCCGTTTGACCAAAAAAGTCAACAGACAGTCAAAAATGAAATTTTTGTCAACATCCATATTTTATCAAAGGATTCATCATTTGATCATTGGATGATCATAATTCATCAAGGAAAGATCAAAAATCAACATAACCCTAAGATTCAAAATTAGGGTTTTCTCCTAAAAAGTCAACTGAACTTTGACTGGTCATAACTCTCTCATCCTTCATCCAAAACATTCAAACCAAAGCTCATTTTGAATGAAATTCAATTATCTTTCAAATGAAATTGGTTCCATGGTCATTAGGTTCACCATTTGAAAAATATGAACCAAGACATTACAGGTCATTTTCAAAGTCAACAAAAAGACACTTTTTTCAAAAGGACACACAAGGAGCATCAAAAATCATTTTGACATGAGACTAAAGACATTGGTTAGAGGACTCTTTGAGGTTTCCAAAAAGTGCAAGATCTCCTTCATATGACAAAAATTGAGGGATTTACACCTTGTTGAAGTTGGCTAAATTTTGGGAAAATGCATAAAACCAACATTGATCAAAAAATGTATTTTTTTCAAATGGGGCCAAGTTTTCATAGTTCAAACATGTTTACCATGATATAGTGGGCCTCCCACGACCAAGACAAAGCCCACATCATTTTTATTTCATTTTTGGTTTAATTTTATCCCATTTAAGATTAAATTGAAAATGGAAAATGGAAGGATAATGGATGGCTTAATTTCTAAGCATGACTCATCAAGGAATCAATCAAAACTCTGCCCCAAGCCAAAGTACAGCAGAAGGAGGGTGGAAAGTCAAGCCATGGTAGCTTAAATGCAAAGCCATATGTGTTGAAAAAGTCAAGAATTCAACAAAAGCACTTAATGCTTTTTTAGCTTAGTTCTTAAGCACTTCAATGCCTATATAAGAGCTATAACACCTCAGTAAGAAGAGGACACGAATTCAGAGCCATTTTATGCTTGTAAACATACTTGTATCAACTTGAAATTTTCAAGGAAATTTAAAATTCGAATTTTAATTTCCAGCTTGTTTTAACACAAACTAAGTACTCAAACACATTCCCTGACCCTCACTAAACGTAACCAGATCAATTGCAAGCCTTGAAACTCACTGAATCAAGCACCACAGGTCACGATTTGTTCAAACAAAAATCAACTCGTATCTGATCGTTCATGCATGATTAACAAGATGTAGACATATATTTGAGCTTACTTTAATGTCCTGATCGTTTCTGGAAATTTAATTAAAGTTTGGGGGCCTGTACACGAAACTACCATTTTAGGGTTTTTTAGCTAAAATTTGGGGTTCTTCGTTAGAGCCAAAAATAGACCAAATTAAGGGCATGGTTGAACTCAGTAGATCATGACGAATTGAATGGACATATTGCGCCAGATTTCTATTCACGTTTAACCCTATTCGCTATTTTGCAGGTTTAGAACTCATCTATTACAGCGCTTTTTTCATAAAAACGCTGTTAAATGTGTTGGCTGGAGGTTGAAGACGATGAGGTGTCCTCACCTCATTGGACAGAACGCGCGCGCCAGTATTTTTGAATCCTGGGTTCCCATGTGCGCTTTCCATCATCTTTCCATGTGCCCTCAATATCTGAGCCATCTGATCTCATTAACCCTCAATCCAACGCAACAAAACACTCCCCATATCATGGACTCTCAGATCAATCACACAGGATCATGCCTTATTTTATTTTCTATTTCTATTTTAATTTCTTTGTAAAATTAATTAAAAATAGTTTTAAAAATCCAAAAAAATACATAAAAATATTTTTAAGTTTCTAATATAATATTTTATTTTTTGATATAAAAATATTTTATTTTTCTTCATAATTTAAATATTTTGTATAATTAATTAGATAATATGCATATATTTATCTTTTAATTATTTTCAACCAATCAAAAATCATAAAAAAATTGTTCTTTATATATTAAATATTGTTTATATATTATAGGCTAATTTTTTACATATTTGAATAATTTTCTTTTTAAGTTTTAATTATTTGTGTAATTATTTGTATAATTATGTATTAATTAACTTAATCAATTTCAAATCAATTTCAAAAATTCCAAAAAAAATTAGTTTTGTTTTAAAATTAATTACCAAGCATTTTGAGCATAATTTAAACTTAATTTTTAGGTTTAAATTTATTTTCATCTTTTTTCCTCATTTTAATTTAATTAATCATGCATTAATTATAATTAAAATCAATCATAAAAAATCCAAAAACATTTCTTTTATTTTATTGCAATTTAAATTCATAGATCAAGTGTATAGGTTGTCAAATTCATGTAAATAGCGTAGTTTACATTTCCTGCACAATCGATGTAATAGCGTAGATTTACTTTCCGCACTTTACATTTCTGCATTTCAAATTCCAGCACATATAAATTGTGTGTATGCCAAAGATAAAATTGAATCGTTAGACCACTAACTTCAAAGATAAAATATATGAATCAAAACACAATCACATTTGCACCTCTTAAGGTAATCCCTTTCTCATTCTTTTCAAAATCAAAAAAATCAAATTCTACTTTTTCGAGTACAAAATCGAACCTTTGTTTATATCCAGTGAAAGGATAGATTTTTAAAGGAAATAAGATAAAGACCTTATAACTCAGGGTAGACCTCCTAATTTGCTTGCTCAAATAAAAACAAACAAATATCTCATATATCATTGTTTTTTCAAAATAAAACTTTCAAAAAGACAATACTTTGTATATATCCAAACAAGGATCATTACGAAGTTAACGTTCTTTTTTTCAAAACATCTTTTGAAAGATAAAAATACTTTGTATACATCCGCACAAGGATCATTACAAATTCAATTTACAAAGGTATTTGAAACCACATACGAGCATTTCAAAGCAATTGAAAACAAGTGAGCTAAGCAAATTAAAGAGCCCATGGATAACCATGGATACAAAGGGTGCTAACACCTTCCCTTTGTATAACCTGCCCCCTTACCCATAATTTCTTAAAGGTCTTTTTTCTGCTTCTTTTATAAACCTTTCCTTAATTGGATAAAATAAAAGGTCGGTGGCGACTCTCTGATTTTCACATACAAAAGCAGAAGCAAAAAAGAGTCAGTTCGCGTATCTCTCCGTGAGAGGTACGGTAAAAACCGAGGGCGACACAATGTCAACCTATTTTTATCTTATTGCTGAAATGAATTTTTGTTGTTGTCTCAGTGCACCCTAAGATTTTCCTGTATTTAGTTCTAACTTTTCAACTTGCATGTGCTCTCAAATTTGAAATTAGCAAGTTCCCTTTATGATTAGTTTCCAAATTTGCATTATTCAAGCAATAATGTTTTTCCATGTTTGTTTCCATTTACTTTAGAGTTATTGAGTATTGACATACTATACATTATTCACTTCTACGGGGCCATTTTGGCATTGGGGTAGGTGCAAGCCCTCGAAGTTTTATGATACCATTCGGTAATCAAAGGTATTTTCCTTATTTCTTTCTTTTATATAGTCGGTTTCTATCGTTATCCTTCAAGGAATTCTAAGAACATGGCTTTTAGGATGAGTCTAACTAATTGGCCTTTTCCTAAAATCTTTCCGTTATAAAGATAAACCTATCTCTTTCTACACACGAGAACTTCAAACTCGTGTTTATACATCTTTCCTTTTATAAGGATAAATAAAGCTAAATAATTGTAACTGGACAATCTGATTAGGAATGACTATACTCAACATAAAACAGGGTTTTGTAAAGTTTTCTCCAAAACATGCTCTGACGTTTGTATACAAATTTATGCAGGGTCTAATTATTTCATAACATTTGCATGAGATTAAGTTTTTTTATTTTATTTAAAATACTATTTGGTTCTTTTTCATTTGTAGGAACCAAGTTGTTATTTCTTGTAATATTGATGATGGAAAGGAATCAAATTAGGTTCCCTGATCAGATTGCATAATCAACTTCTGATCATAATCATACAACTTCAAGAGATTGTTCTTCATAGTTACTAAGAAACTTTTCTCAATTAGCTTACCTTTACTCATCAAATTGCTCTGCATACTAGGAACATACCAAACATCGTTCATTAGAACAGTTTTTCCATTCTTCACCGTGACTTTGACATCTCACATTCCTTCGGCATTAAGGTACTTATCAATAGAGTATATGATCTTTGTCCTCTTTCTAGAGTCAAAATCAATAAAACATTATTTGTTTCCTGTTAAGTGATTTGAGAAGCCAGTGTCCATATACCACAAATCTACCAAATATCCACCATCTGATTCAGAAGTCGTCAATAACACATGTGCATCATCAGAATCTCGCATGACTATGTTTGCTTAGTAAAGTGGCCAAACCTATTACAATTGTAACACTAGACCTTTCTCTTGTCAAGCTTATCATTTCCTTTCTCTTGTTTCTACTCTTCTTGGCCTCTGACCAAGACTGCTTGTGATTCTTCTTACCAAAACACGCTTTCAGAGTCTGCTATATCTCTCTTTCAAAGTTTCTCTCAGTTAGACGCGACTCTTGTGTCTCTAGACTATTCTGCAGATCTTCAAATCCTATGGCATTGAGGTTCATAGAATGTTCAATTGCTACAACAATGTAATCAAACTGAGGTGTAAGGGATCTAAGTACCGTCTCAACAATAACTTGTCCATAGAGTGTTTCTCCACAAGCTTTCATCTCATTAGTGACCACAATCACTCTAGAGATGTAATCTAATACTTTCTCATTGTTTTTCATGTTAAGATTTTCATACTATTTACTGTCATACCCTAATATTGACCCCCCTGAGATGTCACATCTCTAGATATTTCATCAACTCGAGACAAATACCCAGAGCAATCACTTGTTTACCAAGTACTCAAACTATGGTTTTGAGCCTACCAAGGACTGGATCAGGGCCCACATTTGGGAAACCCTAAAAAGCTCTAGGGCATCACTCAAAGGGCCTAATCATATTCAAATTATCCTTATGTCAATATCCAATGGAAATTGTACATCAATTCAGAGGCCACAATCATTAATTTTATCTTGCCCACAATTAGGGTTTTTGACCTAATTCACCTAAACAATTGACTTTTAATCAGGGCATGGTTCCACAACTCAAACCATGGCTCAAGATCTTCTAATACCTCAATATGATCCACTCATATCATTCATTTTATGAGGATAGCTTGATTCACTTGAAATCTCCAGAATCACAATTCATCTGAAAAAGTCAATTGTACAACACCACCATTGACTTTTTGAATTTTTGATCAACCATGGACTTGTGAAGTTTGAAATCATCAATATATGGTTATTGAAGTCATTTGACCAAGAAAAATCAAGAAAATCTGTAATATCCCGATCTTTTGACACCGATAATTATCATTTGAATGAGTAAATGGTAATTAGAAAGAGATCATTGATTTTATTCTCTATTAATCTAAGAATGATTATTAGAAGAATTAGTGGAATGGTTAAAAACAAAGAGGAATGGTTAGAATGGAACTAAGTGGCAAAGTAGTAATTTTGGCTTAGTTGAGGGGCACAAGGGACATTTAACTCTATTGCATGGACTTAAGGACTTGTTTGGCTTGCAAATCAGAATTCGTGGAGAAAGAAAGAAAGAACAACTTAAGAGCAAGAGAAGAACTCATGAAGCAAGTGCATTTTCGCAACACTTGGTACAGCTCCACTAAATCAGGTATATCTCTCAACTCGTAACTCCGATCGTAATGATTATGGTCCCATTGGAAAGCTAACGAATTTCTCTTCGATTTGCACCTATGGTTCGCGTTCATAGCTTCTGTTTCGGAGGAGAAAACTGACCTTGAAGTTGTGTCAGTGATGCTGAAAGTGGGTACAAGTGTGATTACGGGTTTGATGAGGATAGAGTGGAACTTTGACTATGGTGGGAGTGCAATGGCAGCAAAGAACATGATCTCAACCTCCATTTTAGCAAGGTGAGTCCTTTAGATAGAACTTGGGTAGGATTTGGGGAAGAATGCATGTCAAGGGTTTAGATTGAGATAAACATATTGCATGCTTAAATGAATGATAAATGTGATAAATTGCTAATTGGTAATTTTATGTAATGCATGCTTGATTTAATGCTTAGATTGTGTTTTATGTATGTAATGTGTACATTAGATCACTATTGCATGTTGGAAATTCGTTCAGAATTGAATCATGATGATTGGAATTGATATAGGACAATTGGGACTGTTATAGAACCATTAAAATGCAGAAAAAATGATTCTGGTACAGTGTAACCGGTTACGGGTGTTGGTGTAACCGGTTACGCTGCTGAAAATGCAATTCTGGGCTATTTTTCGTGCCCGTAACCGGTTACGGTTTTGGCGTAACCCGTTACGCTGGGTTAAAAGGGAAAAAATCAGCAAACTTCAGAAATTCGTAACTTTCGGCTCGAGTATCGGAATTGCGCAAACTTTATATCGTTGGAAAGCTAGCGACGTCTACTTTCTAATAAAATTGGTCCCCAAACCAGAATGTTTGATTTAATCATATTTTATCCCCACTTAGTGAATTAATGAATTAGTATGGGAACTTATGTCTTTACCAATTGATTAATAATTCACATGTTATGCGTGGCATATATTATCTATTACTTATTATGAATGTGACATCCATATTGAGAATGTTATACCATTATGTTTTATACATGAAAATCTATGGACTCCGTCGTTTTGGTTGAACGATCAGATTGCTTGTCTTGTTTGTGACCTTGACTTTATGTCATATTTTTGTATGCTTGAATCGAAGTGGCCGGCAGGCTAGATTGGGATATACCTCTTACTATGAAGTCAAGGTATTTTCCCGGACCATGTTGTCCAATGGAATAACCCGTTCATGTGTATTGTTCGATATGGTGTGCATCTGAGCTACCGTTGCAGTGTGCTCGTGAGTTTCCGTACGGGGTTTTACTCACCTGGCATTAACACACGTGCGTGCTCGGTATGGTGGGGTTATGCGGCCAAGTAGGCTAATGCATAATGAGATAACTCACCTCTAGTATAGTCACGTAGACTAATACTAGGCTTTCGCCCGATGGGCTCAGGCGTCAAGGTGGCGGTTTGTACTCGGCGTAACTCACTAGCGTGAAGGAGGTTAACGGGATAATGACGCCAATTAGGCCAGGTCATGGTACGGCCATTTAGGCTTGTGGACTCGTTTAACCATCCTGCAGTGTGCTTGTACAAGTCCCTTGACAAATAGGCAGGAGGTTACTCATCGAGGATGCATTTATTCCATAATCCTAGCCGGGGTTGTTTACACTTCTGGATTCCCCATACATGGGTATGGGTTTGCATACTTGTTTGCTATACTACGTGTATTTGTGTGAGACAAGTCCAATGGTGGACGAGTCACCTGTTTTCTCCGTACTTGTACCGGATGTGAGGTTGAACCCCGGATCAATGGTGGATTCGGTTTTGTTGATGCATGTACCCTGTAGATCCGAGTGGACCCATAGGATAGGAGGACTCACTGAGATTTAGTAATCTCACCCCAATCAACTTATATTTTTTTCAGGTGCAGTTAGTAGCGTTTGGTCAGTAACAGGTTTGGACTGAAGACTTGGAAGTGGTGTTGGCTCGAAGACCTCGTCAGATCTCTTTTTCCGCTGTGCAAGATCCATTGAAGACTCATGTATTATGCTTCTTAGTAGAATTTCATGTTGTATTTTATATGGATCCTTATATAACTATAGCTTTTGTATGTACTCAATATCAATTTTAACGTTTCATGCATAATATACTAGGCAGTTATGTATGGGGTGTTACAAAATCAATCAAGAATAAAAAATTCAAAGTTTGACTTTTCATACTTAGAAATTTTTTCTAAGTGTTTTAAGGTTTTTTTTCAAACTTTGGAAGGGAATATCTCAAAATTTCAAGTAGAAACTGATGAAAACTTTCAACATCAAATTTGTATATTTAGGTCCAATAAACAACTTTGTAACATTTAATTATTTTGCAAAAGATCAACCATTGAAGAGATATGAAGCTTCAAGGTTGCTGCATAATGCAAAAAAGGTGGAAACCCTAGTTTTTCTCCAACTTCAGGGATTGTTTTCACCAAATTCCAAGAATAATCATTCCAAGGTCTCAACTAATGAGTTGAAGTACATGTCCAAGGCTTTTCAACTTGTGCTCAACCATCTCCAAATTCATTTTGAGCAGAAAGTTATGCATGTTCAAAGTTGGACATTTGAAGTTGTTTCAAGCCATAACCAACTTTTTGCATCTTACCAATTCTATGCAAATACTCCTACTAAATGGTTCCACATAACACCTAATACATCATTAGAGATGCCATGTATTCGTTTTCATCATTGCATAAGGACTGAAGAATATTCCCAAAAGACAAAGACATGTGATTATGTAATGATTACATTTGGGAATTTATGGAAAATGAGTGAATCACCAAAGGAATCTCTTCCCAACCAATTAGAGCTCACTTCTGCAACAAAATTGTCCCCTAAGATCATACAAGATCAATGGCTAGGGAGTTGATCAAGTGGAATAAAAAATTGTCATCATTGCATTTTGGATATTCTTTGAATTTCTTCATGGCCAAGAAACCAAAATGACTTCACTAAGCAAGCTCACTCCCTCAACTTCTCTGAGCTCTTTGCCTATAAATATAAGTGCATGCCTCAGTATTAAACATACCAAAGCAACACAGAATTCTTGCTTTCTCACTCTCTCCCTTTTGCTTATCATTTTCAAAGGGTCTTTGGCAAGAAGAATCGATTTCTTCAAACCAAAGCTTCTCTTCTGAAAGTAAGCCTTCAAACATCTCAAGGAGGTTCATTTGAAGTGATTCAAGCACCTGGAACACTTCTGGAAGTGGAGGAACACCATCTTCACTTTCATTTTGGAGCAAAGTCAGTTGGAGTAGTGCAGAGCAATTCAGAGGGTGTCAGGGCGTGTGAAGCATTCTGACACGTTCCTTAGGGTGTGGTGAAGCTATCCAGATGGTCGAAGCTCATCTGTAACTATAGAATCACCACCTTCCATTCTTACTTGAAGCTTAAGCAAGAGGGGTAAGGTAGATCAATTTAGAGGTATTCCAAGAGAAATAAGTGCCCAGAAAGCATCAACAAAGTCCCAGGAAGCTTTTGCAATCATCCATTCCCTCTGAGGTTCATCCACCATAGTCATCGAGCTTCATTTTCATAGGTAAATTTTCAGACTTTGCCTCTATAATTCATGCACTCTTTTTAGTATAGCTCTATACCAGTTTGTTCAGCATCATCAGAGGATTAAAAACCCTCTATCATCTTTCATTTATTCATCAGCATCATCATTTAATTTCATTTTCAATTTTTAGGGTTCTTCACGTATTTTAGAAAATTCAGTAGTTATAGTTAATAAAAATTTATGTTAGTTACATATCTGGAATCGTGAGTGAATTTGGAAGAAGTTTGATGTTTACATCTTGGCCATTGGTTGAGAAACGAGGGAGATACGTTTTTCAGAATTGAGTGATGAGAGGTTGAAGACGATGATGACCATGGCGCCATTTTCAAATTTCTCAGGGGCAAAGTTTATTATATTTTGAATGATGCGCGTGTTATTTATGAATTCATCATAGTGTCCCAGTGGATACAGCGCGCGTCCAAAGTCTTGCCATGCCCAAGGTCTGGGTTCGATCCCCCCTCAGACCTTTTATTCAAAATATTTTCCAAACCCTTTTTAATACATTTTCAAAAGATAGTTTGTCTTCAAATATAGCCAAGTGAAAGCATTCTCTTGATGCACTGGGGATGTAGCCCAATTTGCTTGATTTCCTATTTTTTTCACAACTTCACACAATCATTTCACTTATCAAAATTAATCATTTTCACTTGATTTTTCACACACTTTTCATTTAATATATCTATTTTATGAATAAACAAAAAAAAAACACAAAAATATTATTTATTTGATATATTTTTATTAGGTTTAAAATGGAATTTTTTAAAAGTATTTTAAAATACTTTAAATATAGTTTTCATTTGATTTTTCAAAACCTAATCTCTTGTAAATATTTTTGTGATAAAACCCCAATCCATTAGGTCTTAATTAGGTATAGACTTTTTCCCTGCCTTAATTAAGTTGACTATTGTCAATTTTCAAACTATTTTCAATCTTTTAATCAAATAGACGATTAAGGTTTTCAAACAACAAAACCTTACGTTCTTCAGCAAAATCATTCAACTGTTTTTCATAAACAGTAAATAAATATTTTGGGCCTCCTTGAGTATAAGTCCCAACTCTTCTTCCCATCTCATCATTCATCTCTTTAACTGTTTTTCATAAACAGTAAATCATTTTCAAACACCTTTGTCTGTACATACAGTTTTTAAAATCTTCTTTAAACAAAAAATTCCTCATCTGTTTTCAAAACTTCCTTCTCGGTATTGAAGGGCATTATTCCCGGTGAAACTCTTCATATACCTACGTGACCTAGTGTCCATCTTCACTTCTTTTGTTTTCAAAACTTTCTTCTCGGTATTGAAGGGCATTATTCCCGGTGAAACACTTCATATACCTATGTGACCTAGTGTCCATCTTCAATTCTTCTGTTTTCAAAACAAAAAACTTCAAAACTGTTTTCAATAAACAATTCAACTGTTTTCAAAACAAATTCAAATCAATTTCACATGGGCCTCCCCTTGAGTCTAAGTCCCAGCCCCTTTTGTACATACATCTTTCAAAGGCCTCCTCTTCATCCAGGTTAGGCTTTACAGCTTTCAACTTTCAGCTTTCATATAAATTACTATCAAATATAAACTATATATACACTATTTAGAACTCTGTCTGAGAAAAACCTTAGGATAAATAAACTATATATATTATAGGACTATGGCCCAGGATTGAGAATGTCTTCCCGGTGAAGGCTCTTTCCTAATTAGAATTCTTTAGTTCAACCTCAAGATGAATTATTCTCGGTGAAACATCTTGAAAAAAGCCTTAGAACAAAAATAGGGCACATCCATCTAAGAGGAATTATTCCCGGTGAAACCTCTTACCTATTTTCTTAGAGCCAAACTAAGTTCAAAGCCAACATAGCTTTCTCTTATGCTATAACAAGGACCCTCGATGACCCTCGATTAGCCTCCTCTTGGGCTTACAATACAAGGACCCACGGGCTTCTTAAAAGCATATTCACAGTTTTCTATTGAGCTTGTATACAAGGATCCATCAGGTTTCTTATAAACATAGGAACAGGTCTTTAGTCACCTTTTAGCCTACCCTGGTGAGATTCTTCTATTCTTCAAACCAGCCTTCAAATAAGCTAAGAATGTCTCAATCTCAGTATTGAGTTCACCTTTTGGAATGAGAGACATGGACAGTCTCTGTCACCCATATCTTCAATCTCCAGTAAGTCTTCTCCCTATTAGAGTCAAGATTCCACATCTAGAATTTCCTCAGCAAGGTGTCATACCCCAAAATTTGCCCTCCTATATTCAATCAAAGGGTTTTCATTACATCTCCGATACTCAAAGCTCATAACTCGAGCAGGGAAGCCTCAATTGAGACGAAATCAAAGAGGTCATTTAAAGGACTCTTTGAGCTTTCTAAAAAGTCTTAGAATGCATTCATATGATTAAAAGGGAGGGAGATACGAGGCGCGCAAGTTGGCAAAATTTCAAGAAATACATAAAACCCTAAATAATGAATTTTGAAGTTCTTGATTAATGGGCCTAATATTTTTACTTCAAACATGGTCATGATTTTGTAGGAGACCTCTAAATCCATATTTATCACTTTATAATTTTATTTACTATTTATCTGAATTTTTTCATTTAAATAACAAATAAATTTACAAAAAAATATCAAGATAAATGGATTAATTATATGGATCACACAAAGGCCCACCAAATGCCATAAGGAGGTCCAAATGTGAAGGGGAGGTTTTTAACCAAAATTAGAAGGGATTTTTTCCATGCATATTCATGCAAAATATCAAGGGATTAAAACTCAACAATTAAAGCCCAATGAGAAACCCTAAAATACACATATATATTCTGAAATAATAGAAGGAGAGGGGGGGACGAGATGGGGGCATAGGGGTTAGGGTTTAAAGATACAAAAGTTCCAAGAAGAGTTCACAAACTCGTGTTCGATTTCCAGGACCTCCACATCAATTTCAAGCGGTGATTCGCATTCCTAAGGCTCCCATGAATCAGGCCAAGTCTTTATGATAGCTTAAACGTCCCCAGAATCGTGGTACTCATTTGCACCCAAGGTAAGTTTTTTTAAAAGCCACATTCGTTGATTCACGAAAAACTAACAATTTGCAGGTGCATAGTTGCGTTCATAAAGCTATTTGGGGCAGGATGGACGTAAAACATGGTTGTTTCGAGGCGTGAATCATCACCTGCCATGGTTAGGGCACGAAGCTTCTGCTTCGTCGTATCCCTTGCTACAGCGATTTTCAGCCAAAACGGAGGCCACCATCAGGTTCGCAGGCCTTGGTTTAGGGGGGGTAGGGTTAATCTTGGAGTATCAATCTCAATATTTCGCAGGTTTGATTTTTGGTTCAATCGGAGAAGGAGGCGGAGAGCACTGTGCACGGTGGTTTGAAAAACCAGAGTGGAGGTCAAAGCATGCGTGGCACTTCTGCGCATTGCCATTGGTGATTCAACCATCCAGATTCTCTCTCTCCGCGTGTGATTGGCAGGCGTATAACCAGAGGGGCCCACTTCTTGAGTTTGTTTGGAAATTGCCATTAGATTTTAATTATTATTTAAAATGTTATTGTTTTAATGTACTAACAAATATGAATGCGCAGCTGGGTGGATAGAGAGTCTTGTTGGTCACTTTCGAGTCCTGGGTTCGAGCCCAGGTGCTGTATTATATTTTTATGGATTAGTTGCTGTGTTGATCCTATACGCCAGCCCTCCACGCATCCCCATCACGCACCTTCAGTCATCACTGTCAGATTCAACACAAGCTTGATCCAACACACCAGATGCGCCAGTCTATCATGGACATACAGGGCTTCATTCATACTTGATCAAAACCAGGTTCCTTATGTATATATATATTTTTTTATTTTATTATTTATTTACTTAGTTAGATTTAATTACTTTATAAAATTAGGATTAGAATATCAATTAGGATTAGGATTTAGGATCATATTATTTTCCCGACTATTTTGATTATCTCGATTATTCGAGTTATTTTATTTTAATCAATATTAATTACAAAAACCCTATTAAAGTTACATACGTTAGGGTTTGTCCAATCCCATTAATTTTTTTTAGCCAAAGTATTAGGATTTAAATTATTATTCGTTTCGACTAAATCTATTGGTCGCAATGGTTAATAATTGATTAATTATTTAATCAAATCCTATAAATTAAAACACACATTATTTTGCTAAATGGTTTTAACCATCTTATTAGTTGTGATGATTAGCCTATTTCCTTTATTCTAATGCGTTATTCTTCTTAATCGAATCAATCGATTACGAGGGGTAACGATACAAATTAATTATTAAATTATTAAAATACTATAACTTGTTATTAGTAATAATCAAATTAATTGATTAAAATTGGTAACGATACAACTTTCAATCTGTTAACTATGGCGATCGAATCTATTGATCGTTGCGGTTAATAGTGTCATACCAAATCAGGGTTGTACGCCCAAAACACTCAAAATACACTAAACCACAATACTAAAATATGGATTTTCATCCTCATCAATTAGACAATTCAAAAACGCTTTTCAAAGCACAAACAATTTCAAACCTCCAAATCAAATTTCAAACCTTAAGGGCGTACAACCCTCCCCGAACTACGTAGACTCTGATCCTCCATAAGGAGGTACGTAGGCACTTGGCAACAAGGCGAGTCCCCCACCCTAAAATCTCAATTTCCCCCTTATTCAATTCTTTTCTATAAAACCTTACCTTAATACTCTTAGCCATCAAACCTTTGCCTTAGATTCAAAGCCAATAGGAAAGGGTTGAGGGTGCCTAACACCTTCCCTCGACCTGATTATAGTATCTTACCCCGATCTCTTAATCATTAAAGGTTTCCTATTCGCCTTGGTAGAATAGGTGGCGACTCTAAAAGCTAAAAAATTTAGGGCAGGTTGCTACAGCTGGCGACTCTGCTGGGGACAACTTAAATGGTGAATACTATGCTCCTATAGGTTTTAGGTTTTGGCAGGGTTTAGGTTTGACAACCTTTTAGGGTTTGGCTAATTCGCTTTTTTAGGGTTTGTGATAATTTTTTTATTAAAATTATTATTTGTTTTTATCTAAAAAATATCTAATTGTTTATAATATATTTATATTTAATTGCCTAATTGTTATGTTTTTATATACACTGCTTGCATTATGTAATGTTAAAACCCTAAGTGTGGGAGTTAACTTTGAGATCAATAGGGGAGTACGAATCTCCTACGAGTCTCATTGATAACTCCACTCGGAGTGGGTTGAGTATTCGGAAATGTCCAAAACGAGGCTTGACTTTGTTGAGGGCAGGACTGGATACTTGACTGATCTCTCCGGGAACCTACCCCAAAAATTCGAACCTCATGGATAAAATGAGTTGTTCTAAAATCCGAAGAGACAAAAAGTCTCGGAGGCTACGAACGACCCCATGAGACCTTCTAGAACACCCCCCTATAAAAAGGTTGGCTCCCAAGAGCCGCTACGTCGAACCTATGAACCTAGGACTTTTGTGCTGTTGTGCTCTTTATATGTTTGTAATTTATATACTTCGAATACCTATGCGTTTCGATTTTGCAGGTATCCCTACGTGGTCCCTAGCCTGTAGGGACCCTAATTTCTAAAGACCACGTCTTCCCCACGAAGGACATCACCATCTATGCATCCCCTAGCCTGTGGGGATTTTATTTTTATATCCTTGTATTCTTACAACTACGCGTCCTTCCCACGAAGGACATTTCCATTAACGCACGTCAATTGGCCTCTCGATGGCCATGCGATCTAGTGACTGTCTCGAACGGTCACCCCGTGCCTACTCCTACGCACTCCCTAGCCTATAGGGACTTTCTTTTACATCCATGTGTTTTCACAACGACACGTCCTTCCCCGAAGGACAACTTCATTAGCATGCGTCCGATTGGCCTCTCGATGGCTATAAGATCTAGTGACTGTCCTGAACGGTCACTCCATGCTTATTCCCGCGCACCCTCTAACTTGTAGGGTTTGGATCTCCATTAACACATCACATTCTGGCATGTAGGGATTTCTCTTCGTCCATATCGTCCTTAGATAGGTTGTGTTCCGCATAGAGAACCTTCCCACGAGGGACAAATTCATTGGTACACGTTGATTGGCCTCTCGATGGCCATGAGATTTAGTGACTATCTTGAACGGTCACTAGCCGCTATCTCCCGCATACTCTTGAATCCAAGGGATTTCCCTTAGCATGTCATAACATTTATCCTGTGAAGATTCCAAGAGGGTCTAATGTCGCCTCTAAGGCTATCCCTAGGATAATATGTTACACGTCTGCATTGCATACACGGAGTTACAATATAAGTAGTCTCTCGCTTACGCGTGTATTTGCATTTTCATGCATTCATACATTTACATTTGCATTTCTATCTTCGCCCGCATCCACACTTACCATGCTAGCCGGTTTCCCGAAACTCCAAAAAAAAAATCAAAAGGATCGTATACTATGGAGAAAGGAGGATAAATTGAGAATGACCGTAGTCTTACTAAGAAAAAGAGGATGTCTTTCACCATGCCAGCCGCATGTCCATGCCTTGTCATAACAGAATTTAAATACAATAAAGGTTGTCATCGAGCAAGGACCAGTTCAACAAAGAGTTCCCTCATAGATACAATCCAGATGTATCTAGTCATAAAGGGGTTCATCTTAGAACATATCAAACTTTCGAGGACGCTCTACGATAACCTGGGGGCAAGGATTAGTCCAACTGGGGCAATATCCTGAACAAAGAGGCAAAACTACGATGGAGGGAATTCGACATATGTCAGCCCCACACCAAAGGAAAAAAGGGTCATAGGTGATACTGTCCTCAGGAGAAGCAAAAGAGGTTCAGTCAAAGGAAACTCATGAAGTTCCGATACGACGAAAACCCACCGCTAACGATTTATTCCCGCCAGGTTTGACATGTCCAAAGAAAATTCGAGGTTGCCCTCACTTCTACAAGTTTAAGAATCTAAGGAGTGAAACAAGGTCAGTGGATCTACAAAGGAGATTATCCCTAGGATCAATAGGTGTTTACCATGCTCACTATCTCAACCCTTACAACCGCTAAGTGTTACTCAAGATAAAAAGCTGTACCTTCGGATTAGCAATTCTAATGGGATGACCATGCAGGTTTTGGAGTCAATTCATTCACTCACTACCACGAGTTTTCACTCGTACACTTCTATTCTATTTCAAATTTCAAATCTAAGAGTATTAACAAACTGGAGGGAGAATGACGAATACAAATAACTAAGTCCAGCTAAACATGTGCTTTCAAGGTAAGACCGAGCCGAGGATGTACAGGCATTGCTTCAATTCCCAAACAGTGGAGATATAAGGATGTTAATCCCTCGTTACCCCCTCGAGCCAGGAGTTGGAGTTTGTTTCTACTTTTCAAAAGAACATTGATTTTAACCAGGGGCAGGGTAGATTTCAACTAACTCAATGATGTATTTTGGTTGTCAAGAGAATCAGTCAATCCAAGCATAAGGTTCAAGCATATCTTCTTCCTCGCATTCACCCAAGATTGAGGATGCAATGGAGATAACATTCACAACAATCCTCTTCCTCATTACACCATTCAAGATCGAGGAAGTATCAAAGGTGAAGCTTGCAAATCAAAATCAACATAGCAGTCACAACATTCAATATCCAAAGATTAATCTCAAAAGGAGTATTCAAAAGCAAAAAGGAGAAAAGCGCCCGCTAAGTCAAAATGAAAAATTCCACGAAAGAGAAAAAACGACTTAGGCAAAATTTAGGGCATCCCGATGGACCAAATTCAAAAGGAATTTGTTCATGCAAAAATAAGGGATAAAAACAAAGGCGACATACCAAGGATAATCCTGTGATTGTTAAATCGTCAAAGCTTTGCATCAATGCTTGGATCTCTACAACATTTTCATCAATGCTTGGATCTCTACTAAGGCTTCTGCGTAACATCAGGACTGAAACAATTCTCTTGCAAACAAAGCACATCCATTGGATTAGGCGAATTTTTAGGATTTGGAGAACATCAAGGAGAAAGGGGTGGGATAAATAAAATTTTGAGGCTTATATCCATTGTTTCTTAAAACATGAACCAGGCCAAGTTACAACATTCAAAAGTCCTAATTGAGGCAAGGTTAACCACGAAAGCATATTAAGCAGGATTTGTTATACTGACTCCTATGTTTGTTAAAACTATTTCTAACCACTATGCTTCTTCAAGCATTCCTTCCAAAACCATCCAGTCCTAATTCATAATGGACTTCGATTTCAAAACTTGCGTACGCATCGCATTGGAGTTACTTCTCGAAGGGTACAACGTCGTCCACAAGTATACACTTAGCATCGAGGAAATCTCAAAATGGGGTAATCAAAGGTGATCATTTCTAATAAAGACCCTGGAGTCGGGGGAACCACATCTAGAGGGTTCTCCTAAACAGGGGCAAAAATTTCAAAGATCACAGGGGCATGCAATCAAACATCCTATTTACTATGGGGCATTCTTCCTAAGGTTCAATCGACTTGGGTGCACATCTCGAAGCAATAACAAACAGGGGCATGTCAAACATGGGAAGAATTCAAATTCAAAGGATAGAACACCATGGATAACCTTCCATAACCTGGAGATCAGGGGCACACCCTTAAACGTCGAAGCATATGACAAGGCTATTCCCTGGGGCACTTCCTTCATAAGAATCTTTCTCCATGAAAATACTGGGGCAATGGATATCAAATCCGCAAGACACACAACAAAAGGAAAAAGGCGTTCTCGCACTTTACAACATCGAACAAATCTTTCTCCTAACTACGATCTTCCGAGCTCAAACAAAACAGGTATTGGGAAATCGCGCTAGCATCACACCCCATCCTAGCAAACAGACCTGCAACTCCAGCGAACTATATACGCTTTGGTTATTAATAACCTACCATTGGAGCATCACACAAATACATACAAATCACGCATTACATACATTGGTTGATACATTACACCGTAACTTTTTAGTTAGTCTTCTGTAAGACATTATATTTCTAAGTACCTTTTCTAGGCAGTCTTCTTTAAGATATTCTACGAACCTTTCTAGGCGGTCTTCTTTAAGATATTCTACGAACCTTTCTAGGCAGTCTTCTTTAAGATATTCTACGAACCTTTCTAGGTGGTCTTCTTTAAGATATTCTACGAACCTTTCTAGGCGGTCTTCTTTAAGATATTCTACGAACCTTTCTAGGCGGTCTTCTTTAAGATATTCTACAAACCTTTATAGGCAGTCTTCTTTAAGATATTCTACGAACCTTTCTAGGCGGTCTTCTTTAAGATATTCTACGAACCTTTCTAGGCGGTCTTCTTTAAGACAAATTTCAACCCTTGCTAAGAACATTTTCAGGTAGTCGTCTTTAAAGACATTCTTCATCCCTTGCTAAGAACTTTTTTCAGGTGGTCTTCTTTAAGACAAATTTCTATCTACTCTAATAACCTTTCCAGGTGGTCTTCTGCAAGACAAATGTCTATCCATTCTAGGAACCTCTTCAGGTAGTCTTCTTCAAGACAGATTTTCGTATTCATTCCAAGAGCCTTTTCAGGTAGTCTTACAGAAAACATTACTTCGTTCCATTCATTACATCAACCAAACATACGCATAAGCATAAGCATACATAAACATTACAAAGCCAGCATAAGCATAGTCAGAGTATAAGTGCAAGCATGGAATAAACAAGTTCAATGGGTGATAAGGAGATGAGTGGTAAGGAGGTCAGGTGTCGGGGTTATCATATATACATTAGTGCATACATTCATCAATATACAGGTAACATCTACACGTGTAAGCATTCACACATACGCATTATACAAACGACAGGGGCATGTGCATAACGCATAAACATGATGCATACGCATTTACAGAAATAAAATTCTACACAGGTAAATTCTGCAACAACACTTGCAGATAACCCTGTTGGTGCAGGTGAACTTGCTAGAACTATAGCAAGCAATCCTGTAGGGGTCCACAAACTGCGAAACTTACTAGAACTATAGTAAGTGGGGGTTCACAAACTACGGAAACTTACTAGAACTATAGTAAGTGGGGGTTCACAAACTACGGAAACTTACTAGAACTATAGTAAGTGGGGGTTCACAAACTGCGGAAGCTTGCTGACCATAGCAAGCCAATTACACAACCAACAGAAGGTCCTCGCTATTCCTTTTCAGGAACCTTTCCAGGAAGTCTTCTTCAAGACGTATTCCATCCTTTCTAGGAGCTTTTCCAGACATACAAGATTTTTCAAACGATTCCTCAATTGGGTTTATCATGTTAGTCCCTCGGCAGTGATATTCTCCAAAACATCACCAATAACACGCAAAGGTTTTATCTCTCTTTTCAGAATTACTAACATACTACAACTAACATAGCTAATAGTCATGCATCATGCAACTAACATATCTCATTCATACATAATGCATATACATACATCGCTCTCATTTATTTTGAGTGGCTTACTCTTTCATACATCACATGCATCATAAGCATTGCATAAAGTCAAAACTGCCTTTTCAGGCCACGCTACGATCAAAATGCGTAGCACCTCAAAAAAAAAAGGGGGAGCATCTGCTTCGCAAAAAACAAGAGAAAAAAGAGAAGAAGGAGTGATATTTACCCTGGGTGGCATCTGTAAGCCCATCTCCCACGGAAGTTCCCCTCGATAAATGCAAATTTTAGGGCATTTCAGTGTCCAATCATCTTCTACCTTTAGATCACGATAGGCAGACGTGCCTATTTGACTCTTCAGGTTTAAGAAGATTGAACAGGGGCAGCTGTCATACCCCAAAATTTGCCCTCCTATATTCAATCAAAGGGTCTTCATTACATCTCCGATACTCAAAGCTCATAACTCGAGCAGGGAAGCCTCAATTGAGACGAAATCAAAGAGGTCATTTAAAGGACTCTTTGAGCTTTCTAAAAAGTCTTAGAATGCATTCATATGATTAAAAGGGAGGGAGATACGAGGCGCGCAAGTTGGCAAAATTTCAAGAAATACATAAAACCCTAAATAATGAATTTTGAAGTTCTTGATTAATGGGCCTAATATTTTTACTTCAAACATGGTCATGATTTTGTAGGAGACCTCTAAATCCATATTTATCACTTTATAATTTTATTTACTATTTATCTGAATTTTTTCATTTAAATATCAAATAAATTTACAAAAAAATATCAAGATAAATGGATTAATTATATGGATCACACAAAGGCCCACCAAATGCCATAAGGAGGTCCAAATGTGAAGGGGAGGTTTTTTAACCAAAATTAGAAGGGATTTTTTCCATGCATATTCATGCAAAATTCAAGGGATTAAAACTCAACAATTAAAGCCCAATGAGAAACCCTAAAATACACATATATATTCTGAAATAATAGAAGGAGAGGGGGGGACGAGATGGGGGCATAGGGGTTAGGGTTTAAAGATACAAAAGTTCCAAGAAGAGTTCACAAACTCGTGTTCGATTTCCAGGACCTCCACATCAATTTCAAGCGGTGATTCGCATTCCTAAGGCTCCCATGAATCAGACCAGGTCTTTATGATAGCTTAAACGTCCCCAGAATCGTGGTACTCATTTGCACCCAAGGTAAGTTTTTTTAAAAGCCACATTCGTTGATTCACGAAAAACTAACAATTTGCAGGTGCATAGTTGCGTTCATAAAGCTATTTGGGGCAGGATGGACGTAAAACATGGTTGTTTCGAGGCGTGAATCATCACCTGCCATGGTTAGGGCACGAAGCTTCTGCTTCGTCGTATCCCTTGCTACAGCGATTTTCAGCCAAAACGGAGGCCACCATCAGGTTCGCAGGCCTTGGTTTAGGGGGGGTAGGGTTAATCTTGGAGTATCAATCTCAATATTTCGCAGGTTTGATTTTTGGTTCAATCGGAGAAGGAGGCGGAGAGCACTGTGCACGGTGGTTTGAAAAACCAGAGTGGAGGTCAAAGCATGCGTGGCACTTCTGCGCATTGCCATTGGTGATTCAACCATCCAGATTCTCTCTCTTCGCGTGTGATTGGCAGGCGTATAACCAGAGGGGCCCACTTCTTGAGTTTGTTTGGAAATTGCCATTAGATTTTAATTATTATTTAAAATGTTTTTGTTTTAATGTACTAACAAATATGAATGCGCAGCTGGGTGGATAGAGAGTCTTGTTGGTCACTTTCGAGTCCTGGGTTCGAGCCCAGGTGCTGTATTATATTTTTATGGATTAGTTGCTGTGTTGATCCTATACGCCAGCCCTCCACGCATCCCCATCACGCACCTTCAGTCATCACCGTCAGATTCAACACAAGCTTGATCCAACACACCAGATGCGCCAGTCTATCATGGACATACAGGGCTTCATTCATACTTGATCAAAACCAGGTTCCTTATGTATATATATATTTTTTATTTTATTATTTAATTACTTATTTAGATTTAATTACTTTATAAAATTAGGATTAGAATATCAATTAGGATTAGGATTTAGGATCATATTATTTTCCCGACTATTTTGATTATCTCGATTATTCGAGTTATTTTATTTTAATCAATATTAATTACAAAAACCCTATTAAAGTTACATACGTTAGGGTTTGTCCAATCCCATTAATTTTTTTTAGCCAAAGTATTAGGATTTAAATTATTATTCGTTTCGACTAAATCTATTGGTCGCAATGGTTAATAATTGATTAATTATTTAATCAAATCCTATAAATTAAAACACACATTATTTTGCTAAATGGTTTTAACCATCTTATTGGTTGTGATGATTAGCCTATTTCCTTTATTCTAATGCGTTATTCTTCTTAATCGAATCAATCGATTACGAGGAGTAACGATACAAATTAATTATTAAATTATTAAAATACTATAACTCGTTATTAGTAATAATCAAATTAATTGATTAAAATTGGTAACGATACAACTTTCAATCTGTTAACTATGGCGATCGAATCTATTGATCGTTGCGGTTAATAGTGTCATACCAAATCAGGGTTGTACGCCCAAAACACTCAAAATACACTAAACCACAATACTAAAATAAGGATTTTCATCCTCATCAATTAGACAATTCAAAAACGCTTTTCAAAGCACAAACAATTTCAAACCTCCAAATCAAATTTCAAACCTTAAGGGCGTACAACCCTCCCCGAACTACGTAGACTCTGATCCTCCATAAGGAGGTACGTAGGCACTTGGCAACAAGGCGAGTCCCCCACCCTAAAATCTCAATTTCCCCCTTATTCAATTCTTTTCTATAAAACCTTACCTTAATACTCTTAGCCATCAAACCTTTGCCTTAGATTCAAAGCCAATAGGAAAGGGTTGAGGGTGCCTAACACCTTCCCTCGACCTGATTATAGTATCTTACCCCGATCTCTTAATCATTAAAGGTTTCCTATTCGCCTTGGTAGAATAGGTGGCGACTCTAAAAGCTAAAATTTTTAGGGCAGGTTGCTACACAAGGTCAGCCTTAATCTTGGGCTTTAAACAAGAAGTCATTTCATAAAATCCCCTGGAAAGGGTTAGCCTCCAAATCAATCTTTCATTTCAAAAAATCCCCTGGAAAGGGTTAGCCTCCAAAACCACTCCTTCATTTCATAAAATTCCCTGGAAAGGGTCAGCCTACAAATCATACCTTCATTAGTAAAAAATCCCCTGGAAAGGGTTAGCCTCCAAAATCAATCTTTCATAAGTCAAAAATCCCCTGAAAAGGGTTACCTTCCATCATCCATCCTTCAAACCTTCAAAACTCCCCAGTAGAGTCAAGTCTGGGTCAGTCTCAATCACTCAACAGAACAATATCCCCAGTAAAGTCAACCTTTAACTCTGGGTTTTCATTCATTAATCTCGGCTTACTAAAAGCAAATTCCCCAGTAGGGTCAACATTCATCAATCTCTGCACAACAGAGTAACCCTCAGTAAAGTTAGCCACAACCTTGGGCTTTGTACAAGGCAGATAATAGAGTCTCCACAGTAAGTTTTTCCCCATCAAGAGTAGCCACAACCTTGGGCTTTGTACAAGGTAGATAAACATCCTCTTCTGTGTCAAAAGATTCATATCCTTTGATTCTTTTCCCCACTAAGTTAGCCACAACCTTGGGCTTTGTACAAGGCAGAAAACAATGTCTCCCTAGCTAGAGTCGGCCACAATTTTGGACTTTGTACAGAACACTAAATAAATATTTTTGTCAAATAAAACAAACACTCTCCAGCTAAAGTCAGCCACAATTATGGGCTTCATACAAAATACAAATTTCTTTAGTCAAAGTCAATCCTTAGTGGATTCATCTCCTAGGGTCAATCAAAACTCTTTTAAGCCTTAAGCTTGGGCCTCATACAAGCCAGTCAAATTCAGATCTTTCACACAGCAGATAGACATGATTTATCTCTACGAAGATATATTTCTCCTATTTCACCACATTCAAAAATACAAACATTTTCATTTCAATTTCAAAACATTCTCCCATTTAGGATTTTGAAAGGCATGCTCTGAGGAACATACACCCAGACTTGTTTCATTTCCCTAAACTGGTTGAGAATCGTTCTTTCATTCAAGAGATTGCGACTGGCATACTTGAACCCACACAAGTAAGGTCAATCTATTATGAAACGAACCCAACTTTTCTGTCACTTCAAATGTTTGTGGTGGAATAGTAGAAATACTCCTCTATAAAGATGACTTCATGTCACTTTCCTGTAAGCAGAGATTATTCAAAATTCAACCTTGAGTTCAAACAAGGCACCCAAAATCAATTCATTTCCCCAATTAGTTCCTCGAATTACAAAAAGCTCTGACTTCCATTAGGGATATGTAGGCATGAGATTCACAAGGAATCTCAACGAGCTAATAAAAAAACAAAAACAATCAGTTCATATGTATTTCAATTTAATTCTTTCCCCTAACACAAAGGAGAATATTTCCCAATCAAGCAGCAACACAAACACATAGACACAGAGAAGGTTCCCGTAGAGTACTACGGATATGTAGTGTGCTTAAAACCTTTCCTATGTATAATCGACCTCCCGGACTCCAGAACATCTGATTAGGTGAAATCCCCACACCTAGAAAACTCTTAGGGTTTATTTGAGATATTTTTCCCCTTCCTCCTCGTAGTATAATTAAAAAGTTTGTGTGCTATCGTAGGAAGAACATAAATAAAATTATCCCACAAGGGTGCCTCTCTCCTTCTAAATTTCGCGTGAAGGCTCCGGCATGCCGTCCTCCCAAGTAAAACGGGGAGGTAAAAAAAACGACACCACATTTACATAGACTCTGAAGCTTCAACTTCTTTACTAATGTGTCACCGCTATAGCACCGTACTAGTGTTTCCCACGCAGCCTTCACCGTCGTTGAATCAACGATCTTCTAAAACATGTTCATATCCACACACTAATGGATATATAACAACTCCTTTTGATCCTTCTTCCCCAGTTCTATTTGCACGTTTCTTTGCGCTTTTGTTGCATCCGGTGCAACCGGCATGTAACCTTCATTGACGACATCAAGAACATCTTGAACGCCAAACAACACATGCATCTCAATCATCCACCGATTTCAGCTCTTTCCATCAAATAGTGGAAAGAAAAATTTCAAATAAACATTTGACCCAATTAATCAAAATTTTAATTATTGAATATCAATGTGAAGGTTTAGAAAACACTTAGAAGGGGGGTTGAATAAGTTTTTCCTTTTTCGTTCGTAACAACAATAGACAAAACACAATTATTTTTATCTTGGTTCGTTTGCAACTCAAACTACTCCAGTCTACCCGCCAAGATGATTTCTCCTCTCTCAATCGAGGACTTAATCTACTATAACCAAAACTGATTACAAACGCACAACCAACTGTTGTGACTAACAATACAATGCACAAGCCATCTGCAAGTGACTAACACCTCTAAGACAAACTAGTCCTAGCCCTCTTGAGAAATCTGACCCAACTGGTCTCTCAAGGAACAATAACAAATTAACATCAGATAATAGTGTTTCAGATTGCTTCTAATAAGATTTAATCACAACTGTGATTTTTCACTAAATTTAAGTACAATGAATATGAACTCAGTATGAAAATATTTTTCTTCAACGTAAAAGTTCGCGTTGGCTTTGGTAATATTCGTATTTTCTTTTTCAAATGATCTTCTATTTATAGCTTCAAGTATTTGTCTGTTGTCTTGATCATTGGAGAGAGCATTAAATATTTGCATGTTTTCTTTTTCTTTTTGTTTCTCCAACGAACTGCATGTGCGTTTCTTCTTCAATCATTCTTGGGAATTGTTCTATTTGAGTGCTTCAGCCGCCTTTTAATCATTATGTTTTTAACAACATCTTATCTTGATTCAGAACTTTGCATCTTTTCATAACTTCTGTTCTGACTTGTGAATATAACTTCTATCAGAATTTATCTACAGCGGTTGGTGCATTCAGAAGTTACTTCATTAGAACTTCAGCGTGATTTTTCCTTTCAAAGTTTGTTCAGCTTTACCTAAAGTTCATGTTCTGATGGTACTTGTATTAGAGCGTCTTCTGAAATGAGAAACATATAATTAGAGTACCACATTTACTTATACAAAATTTATTTAATTGTTATCATTAAAACATTAAGATATGATTAGAACCAAACTATGTTCTAACAATCTCTCCCTTTTTGATGATGACAAAACATTTAAGTTATGGTCAAAAAATTTGTATATAAGAACGTCAATCTCCCTCTGAGATCTATAATCTCCCCCTGAATTAAAGAAAGATTACTTAGAGAAAAATTTAGAAAGATAACTTCCCAAAGTATATTTTTCTCTCCAACGTACGTTTTCAAAAGATTTGCTTGTATTTCTTTTCAGAGCACTTCTTTAGAAAATCTATCAGATTTTCTTTTAGAATATGATTTTCATATGATTTTCCTGCAACTTTCAGAAAGAGGTACAACTATTTGTACACTTCACAGTAATGTTTGAGATTTAGTCTTTTAACCGTTAATTTTATCAAGACAAAATTTCACTTTCTATTTCTCCCCTTTATTGTCATAATTCAAAAAGCGTAGAAAAACTTGCAGACAAAACAAAAAGATATTCATAGATGAAATAAGTGGAACACAAACAGCAGGAATTCAACAACAACAGAAATAAAAAACAAAAAAAAAACACACACACAATAAAATGTCAGAAGATTTTAAGCAGAAACTAAAGTTGTCGAGGGAGGTGGAAGTTCTGTTTCTGGTGGAAGTTCTGAAGTGTTTGGATTAGTTGGTTGGGGAGCAAGAATCCAAATTTCTTGTTGGTTTTCTGGATGAGTGTTTGTTATGGTTTTTGGTGATTGAGAGAGTTCAGTTTGTGCTGGAGGTGGAAGTTCAAAATTATCTATTTCAGATAACACTCTTTCAATGTTTTGGTTTTGTTCTTGATTTTCTGGAGGAATTGTGGGGTCAATTTCAAGATATGTAGCATCAAAATTTTGTTGGTCAGAAGTTTGTTCTGAAGTGGATTCAAATGATTGAAATGAAGGTGGTTTGGATGTTTGAGATAAAGGCGGTGTAGTTGTTTGAGATGGGGGCATTTCAGTTGTTGGAGATGAAAGAGGGTCAAAAGTTTGATGTACAGGGGATTCGGTTGTTTGAGATACAAGCGGTTCAGAGGTTTGTGATGTGGGTTGTTCAGATGTTTGAATATTATCAGAATTAATAATAGAGATAGAGGTAGAAGGATTACCTGGAGACTGCTTCTTCTTTGTCTTCTGAACCTTGGGAGCTCTGGTAGAAGTTCCTTCTCCTACAACTTTTCTGTTCTTGGATTTCTTCTTTTTGTAGACTTCTGGTAGAGGGTTGTTTCTTCCTTGAAACCAAGCTGGGTCAATTGGCGTGTCATCCCTCTTGCACAACTCAATGAAGTGTAGTATGATGTGAGGAGTGTCTCCAGCGATGAACACGGGAAAATCTCTTACTTGAACTCTCCTTGTTGTGATGAAACTTGTAGTGTAAGGAGTGGGTTTGCAGACAAGTTCATCAATGATGCTCATCTTCTTCAGATTTTTCCCATTTAGAGCTTTTCCACATGTTGGATCTAACTCTTTCAGCAAGTTGGCATCTTCTAGATGTGCTATCAGACCATTCTCCGTCAGAATATCTGATATTAGCCTCGAAAGAGGAATCCAGTTTTTCTTGCCTTTAGCCTTTCGATTTCTTTCTTCTTCTCTAGTTTCCTTGACATGAGTCCACAAATTTTGAAGAGGAGATATGGTAAATCAATCTTGATATTGTTATCGAGGCAGTACATTAAATATTGCTGATCAGCATTGACATAGTCTGAAGAACTTGTTGCTTTTCGGTGGAAGATACAACCCAGGAAGATTCTTGTCCAAACCTGGTAATATTCCTTCAGATGTTTGATTTTTGAAGAAGATTCCCCATTTTTGAAGATTTCAGCATAAACCAGTGACATATCTGGTCTTCCATCAGCAATACCAACAAATCTTTCTCCTTCAAAACCTATTAACTGTCTAATTAGGTTTTCGGTGAATACGATTTGTTTACCCATGAAGATTTGTTTACCCATCACGAATGAGAGAATCTCCTTTGGCGAAGTAACCACATGAATCCAAAATTCATTAACTAGGTAAGGGAAGATTGGTCCAATCAACCTGTTAAAGAAATTTCCCCAGCCTTGAAACTCAACTGCAGGAAACAAATCATGCCCATTTTCTTTGATGTTTTCCAAATCAACCATGTATTCGCAGATTACTTCCAACTCATTTACGGGAAGAAGCATAGTCCTTTGTGGTTCAATGTAACCCTCAGTTTGAGGATTGCTGGAGGTAGTGCAAAGGTTTTGTTGAGAGGATGAAGCGGACGCTATTGATGAATGGTTGATTTTTTTGTTAAGAGAGAAAAGGAGGCAAAAATGCATATGGGTTTGAAAGCGAAAGACAAAAGACTAAATGAACGGTTTCAAAAATTATTTATAGAGAAGACACATGCAGTTAGCAAATAATTAATAATTTTTTTTAAATAGATAATAAAAGATTTTCATCAGATTTTGAAATCATAATCATAACAAACATTTAATGAATCTGACAATTAAGGGAGAAACCGTGATTTTTGAAGTGATTGGAACAATTAGCTAGGGATTTCGTCACAATAACTTGCACGCGTGACCTTTCAGAATTTTGAACACGTGTTCAACTTCTAAGGTTAGTGTGATACAACTGTTTGTGTAACGAAGAAGCTTTATCCGCAGAAGTTGGTTTCACCATAGAAACTAATCCAACTAGTGATTCTTTGTTGTTTATGAGAAATGATCTAGTTCTGATGGAGTCATCTTTCTTTCCAAGTATGACATCTTCTGGATGTGCTGAGGTGAGTCTAGAAGATCTTTTATATGAAGGTTCCTCAGAAATTCTAAAGTTCTTCATAGATGATGTAATTTAAGGATCTTCTGATTTGTCTTTGTCTTCAGAATCTTTAGAGTTTGTAGGTAGAACTTCCATACCTGCAAAATTTTCAGCTTGCTTTGGCTTTTGATGGCCAAGCTTATCATCAAATCTAACATTAATTGATCCTTCAACAATTAGATTTTCTGTATTATATACTCTATAGCCTTTTGAACGTTCAGAGTATCCAAGCAGAAAGCACTTTTGTGCCTTATAATCAAACTTGTTCAGATGTTCTTTAGTATTTAAAATATAACAAGTACATGAAGGATAGAAAAACACTTAGAAAGGGGGGGTTTGAATAAGTGTGACTTTAAAACTTGGACGATAAAAATAAATTGCACAATTATTTTTATCCTGGTTCGCTGTTAACTAAGCTACTCCAGTCCACCCCCGCAGAGATGATTTACCTCAACTGAGGATTTAATCCACTAATCGCACGGATTACAATGGTTTTCCACTTAGCCCACGACTAAGTCTTCCAGAGTCTACAGATCACAACTTGATCACTCCAGGAACAACTGCTTAGACACCTTCTAAGACTTTTCTAGAGTCTACTGATCACACTGATCACTCTAGTTACAAACTGCTTAGAAACCTTCTAAGACTTCCTAGAGTATACTGATCACACGATCACTCTAGTTCCTTACAACTTAATGTAATCAATTCAAGAGTATTACAATTGCTTCTTAAAAGCTATAATCACAAACTGTGATATTTCTCTTATCGTTTAAGCTTAATCTCACTAAGATATTACAACAGCAATGTAGTGAGTTTTGTTGAAGATGAAGATTCTGAGCTTTAAGTTTTTCAGCGTTTCAGCAAGTTAATTTGAATAATATTGTTCAGAGTCGTTAACCTTGCTTCTCATCAGAACTTCATATTTATAGGCGTTGAGAAGATGACCGTTGAGTGCATTTAATGCTTTGCGTGTTCCGTACAGCATTGCATTTAATGTTATACGCTTTTGTCAACTACCTCGAGCCTTGTTCACGCTGTGTCTACTGACGTTGCCTTTAATAGCTTTAACGTTCCTTTTGTCAGTCAGCGTAGTCTGCCACCTGTACTTTCTTCTGATCTGATGTTTGTGAATACAACGTTTGAATATCATCAGAGTCAAACAGCTTGGTGCATAGCATCTTCTGATCTTCTGACCTTGAAGTGCTTCTGTTGCGTGATACCATCTTCTGAGCTTCAGTGCTTCTGATCTCATGTTCTTCTGATGCTTCCATAGACCCATGTTCTGATTCTGCTTCGACCATCTTCTGATGTCTTGCCAGACCATGTTCTGATGTTGCATGCTGAACCCTTTGAGACACATCTTCTGAGCGCTGAATTATGCGTACTCTTTATATATTTCCTGAAAGGGAAATTGCATTGGATTAGAGTACCATATTATCTTAGGCAAAATTCATATTATTGTTATCATCAAAACTAAGATAATTGATAAGAACAAATCTTGTTCTAACAATCTCCCCCTTTTTGATGATGACAAAAACATATATAAATGATATGAATTTGCGATCAGAAAGAGTAGACGGCAAAAGACAAATTACACAGCTATAGCATAAGCATATGAATATGTCTCCCCCTGAGATTAACAATCTCCCCCTGAGATAAATAATCTCCCCCTGAAATAAATACTCGAAGAACTTTAATAAAAGACTTCCCTGATTATTTCGGTAGAGACGATCATATAAGCTTCTGTCTTTAGAGAATTCATAGCTTCTGACTTCTGCTTCCATTGGACAGCTTCAGAACTTGAATTTCTTTAGATCCTTAGAACACTCATAGCTTCTGATTCCTGCTTCCATCTAGGACAGCTTCAGAACATGAATTTCTTTGATCTTCAGAACATTCACAGCTTCTGATTTCTGCTTCCATTCAGGACAGCTTCAGAACTTGAATTTCTTTGATCCTCAGAACATTCACAGCTTCTGATTTCTGCTTCCATTCAGGACAGCTTCAGAACTTGAGTTTTCTGGATCTTTTAGAACATTCACATCTTCTGATTTCTGCTTCCATCGGATAGCTTCAGAACTTTGAATGTCTACCAACATCACTTCATGCTAGATTTGTATCAGAACATTGTTGAATGTACCAGAGCATCATCAGAGCATCTCTACATCCTGAAATGTTACAGAACAAAAAACTAAACGACAAAAGTCAGCATGAACGAGTCAGAACATAAAATGTATATTCAAATACATGATATGTATCAGAGCCATATATATCAGAGCTATATAGGCTAAAATAATATATCAGAGCAAATAGAATTTTGTCAGAACAAGATAGACAATGATATTCAAATTCTATTATCAGTGCTTCTGATTCCTGAAGCTTGATAGCACTCAGCTTGCTTCAGTTTCAAGAGCTTATTCTTTTTACAGAATAACACTTCTTATGGTTTTGCTTCTAGTGTTTGCTTCTGAAGATTCATTTCACTTCTTTATACCTGCAAAACACTTAAACCATATAGAACTTGCAGTTCTTGTTAGTTAGTGCAACTGATTAAATCAAATCATTTATCACATATTTCTCCCCCTTTTTGTCATATCATCAAAAAATAGAAAAGATTCAGATGAATAAAACAGAACACACGGAGGAAGAAGATGATTTCATTAAGGTTCAACCAACAGATACAGAAGTACAAGATGATAAGTTCAGATGCACAGAAACAAAACAGATGCAAAGAAAAGAAAGAAACAACACAGACTCAATCTAAGATGGCCCTAGTCTTGACAAGATCTTGGCCAGCATCTCTTTCATCTCGTTGTTGTGTCCTTCTTGCCTCTCAATGAAAGCATCATACTTGGCATTTAGTGAGCTTTGCTCATCCTGTCTCTTCTGAATCGCTTCTAGGGTCCTTGCAAGACGAGAAGGTTCATCAGAAGAAGCTTCACAGCTTCGATCCACAGGAATGACAACTTGATCTGCAGCTTCCATAGAAGTATCATTTGCTGGGATATCCTCAACAGGGTCTGATTCAGCAACATGATCTTCAGCATCTGCTTCTTGCATAGAAGCATCTCCATACTCTGCAGCAGGAAATTCAGAGTCTCCATTCTCTAGTGCCTGAAGAATGGCAGCTAAATTCCTGGGAGCAGAAGGACCTTCAACTTCTGGTGGGTCAACAACTTCTGGAATGACCAAGCTAGGGTCTTTCTTAGAAGGGTTTTCCCTCAGAAAGTCAAATAGGGTCTTGAAGTCTCCGAGCAAGACAGGGTACTTAGGAATCCAGATAACCATATCCCTGCATGGATTGGCTTCCTTTGCAGCAGCCAGTCTTAACTGGTCCATCTCATCCACAAAGGGCTTCTCTTCCAACAGATATCTGCCTTTTAGACGAGCAAACCAGAAGTCTTCATAGTTTCTCAGAATTCCACGAGGACGTGGGGCAGCAGCTGCACAGACTTCCTGAAGTTCTAGAAGCAGAGCATCTGATTCTTTGCGAAGGATCCTCCAGAGGTTCCGCATAGAAACATCACTCAATCCAGAACTTTCAGCAATTCTGAGAGTATCAAATATGCTTCTGAGATTCCTCCTTGCTTTTTCAAAAAATTCACCAATAGGGTACCTTGAAAAGATAGGGTTGGGAAAGAAGTACGGTTGAGGATCTCTATTCAACTTATAAGAGGATTCTGCTTCAGTATCAGAATCTAACACTACCACTTCAGCTTCAGGTCGAGGCCTGGGAGTGTAGTTGCAATCACGGAGCAACTGCTCATGTGATGCAGAGGTTGGAAGAATAGAGTCACTTTGGTTATTTAGGGAGGTGGAAGGGACAGATTTATAGTTGGCATGGGGAGGAGGTTGAGAGATGGAGATATTTGTTTGTGGTGGAAAGAGAGTTTGAATGGGTGGTATATACAGAACATGATCTTCAGCAGCTTGGTCAGAAACAAGGTTAGTTGAGGGTGAAGGAGAAGGAATGGATTGAGGAGAGGGTGGAGTTTTTGTAAAGGGAATTGGTGAGGGAGGAGGAGAATTGGATTTGTTTGCATGTGAAGAAGGAATGGTTATAGAAGAGGATGGTGGTGTAAGGACACGGACAAAAACAGGTGATTCTGATGAGGCTTTTTCTGGGTCAGGTGTAGGGACAGCCTCTATTGGTGCAACTTCTGAACGAACAACAGGAACAGTCTTAGGTTCAGAAAAGCATATACCTTTGGAACCTCTCAGGAGAGCTTTGGCCACATCCTCAGTCTTCTTTAGCTCCTTACTCTTAGGCTCTTCAACAATCTTTGCTTTGCCTTTAACAATTTCTTTCCTTCTGACATATGCCAGACCTTCTGGTTGATTCTCAGCCTTTTGAGCAGCATTTTCTTCATCAGAGCTTTGAATAATCATCTTTCTCTTCTTGGTTATCTTCTTTTCAACAACTTCAACAATCTCATCATTGTTGTTTGACTTCTTCTTGTTAGAACAAGATTTGTTCTTATCAATTATCTTAGTTTTGATGATAACAATAATATGAATTTTGCTTAAGATAATATGGTACTCTAATCCAATGCAATTTCCCTTTCAGGAAATATATAAAGAGTACGCATAATTCAGCGCAGATGTGTCTCAAATGGTTCAGCATGCAACATCAGAACATGGTCTGGCAAGACATCAGAAGATGGTCGAAGCAGAATCAGAACATGGGTCTATGGAAGCATCAGAAGAACATGAGATCAGAAGCACTGAAGCTCAGAAGATGGTATCACGCAACAGAAGCACTTCAAGGTCAGAAGATCAGAAGATGCTATGCACCAAGCTGTTTGACTCTGATGATAATCAAACGTCGTATTCACAAACATCAGATCAGAAGGAAGTACAGGTGGCAGACTACGCTGACTGACAAAAGGAACGTTAAAGCTACTAAAGGCAACGTCAGTAGACACAGCGTGAACAAGGCTCGAGGTAGTTGACAAAAGCGTATAACATTAAATGCAATGCTGTACGGAACACGCAAAGCATTAAATGCACTCAACGGTCATCTTCTCAACGCCTATAAATATGAAGTTCTGATGAAAAGCAAAGTTAACGACTCTGAACAATATTATTCAAATTAACTTGCTGAAACGCTGTTCAATCAAAGCTCAGAATCTTCATCAACTCACTACATTGCTGTTGTAATATCTTAGTGAGATCAAGCTTAAACTATAAGAGAAATATCACAGTTTGTGATTATAGCTTTTAAGAAGCATTTGTAAACTCTTGAATAGATTACATTAAGTTGTAAGGAACTAGAGTGATCGTGTGATCAGTATACTCTAGGAAGTCTTAGAAGGTTTCTAAGCAGTTTGTAACTAGAGTGATCAGTGTGATCAGTAGACTCTAGAAAAGTCTTAGAAGTTGTCTAAGCAGTGTTCCTGGAGTGATCAAGTTGTGATCAGTAGACTCTGGAAGACTTAGTCGAGGACTAAGTGGAAAACCATTGTAATCCGTGCGATTAGTGGATTAAATCCTCAGTTGAGGTAAATCATCTCTGCGGGGGTGGACTGGAGTAGCTTCGTTAACAGCGAACCAGGATAAAAATAATTGTGCAATTTATTTTTATCGTCCAAGATTTAAAGTCACACTTATTCAATCCCCCCTTTCTAAGTGTTTTTCTATCCTTCAATTGGCATCAGAGCGCCGGTTCTAAGGTGCAAGCACTTAACCGTGTTTAGAAAAGATTCAGGAAGAGAAAAACGCTTCATTTAAAAGATGGCTGGTGAAACTCCAACAAATCCACCTGCATCTACATCTGGCTCTGCTGAGCAATACAACGGTAACAATGGTTATACTAGACCGCCGGTATTTGACGGTGAAAACTTTGAATACTGGAAAGATAAATTGGAAAGTTATTTTCTTGGTCTAGAAGGTGATCTATGGGATCTTCTGATGGATGGTTACAAACATCCAGTAAATGCCAGTGGCGTAAAGCTGACTAGGCAAGAAATGAATGATGATCAAAAGAAGATTTTCAGGAATCATCATAAATGCAGAACTGTTTTGCTGAATGCTATTTCTCATGCTGAGTATGAGAAAATATCAAACAAGGAAACGGCCTATGATATATATGAGTCCTTGAAAATGACTCATGAAGGAAATGCTCAAGTCAAGGAGACTAAAGCTCTTGCCTTAATCCAGAAGTATGAAGCCTTCAAGATGGAGGATGATGAAGACATTGAAAAGATGTTTTCGAGATTTCAAACTCTGACTGCTGGATTGAGAGTTCTTGACAAAGGATACACCAAGGCTGATCATGTGAAGAAGATCATCAGAAGCTTACCCAGAAGATGGGGTCCTATGGTGACTGCATTCAAGATTGCAAAGAATCTGAATGAAGTCTCTCTGGAAGAGCTGATCAGTGCTTTGAGAAGCCATGAAATTGAGCTGGATGCAAATGAGCCTCAAAAGAAAGGTAAGTCTATTGCATTAAAATCTAATATCAAGAAATGCACTAACGCTTTTCAGGCCAAAGAAGAAGATCCTGAAGAATCAGAATCTGAAGAAGAAGATGAACTGTCCATGATTTCCATAAGGGTAAATCAACTCTGGAAGAGCAAGCAAAGGAAGTTCAGAGGCTTCAGAAGTTCAAAGAGATTTGAACATGGAGAATCTTCTGATGACAGAAGATCTGACAAGAAGAAGGTCATGTGCTATGAATGCAATGAGCCAGGACACTTTAGAAATGAATGTCCAAATCTTCAGAAGGAAAATCCCAAGAAGAAGTTTCATAAGAAGAAAGGTCTTATGGCAACCTGGGATGAGTCAGAAGATGATTCAGAAGATGAGCAGGCTAACTGTGCGCTGATGGCGACAGAAGATGACGGATCAGAATCTACATCAGAATCAGATTCTGAAGAGGTATTTTCTGAACTTACTAGAGATGAGTTAGTTTCCGGTTTAACTGAACTTCTGGAATCCAAGTCTCAGATTTGTATCAAATACAAAAAGCTGAAAAAGCTGTTTGAATTTGAAACAAAGAAGCTTGA
This sequence comes from Vicia villosa, assembly GCF_029867415.1. Lineage (NCBI taxonomy): Eukaryota > Viridiplantae > Streptophyta > Magnoliopsida > Fabales > Fabaceae > Vicia > Vicia villosa. The sequence goes on along the minus strand of NW_026705657.1, from coordinate 444,293 downwards.
GTTGGAGAATTCTGAATTAAAAGAAAAACTTTTAAAATTATCCAATGATGTTGGATCTCCTTCTGATTCAGAAAAATCCACTCCTAGTCTAAACCATATTCTGAAAGAATATGATTTAAGTTTCAGGAAGTTCTTATCTAGAAGTATTGGCAGAAGTCAGCTAGCTTCTATGATATATTCCGTGTCTGGAAACAAAAGAGTTGGCATTGGTTATGAGGGTGAAACCCCATACAAACTTGAACCTGTTGATGAAATGAAATTCACATACAAGCCATTGTATGATCAGTTCAAGTATGGCCACTCTCATGATATTAGGCACACTTCACATGCTCAAAGCTTTCACTTAACACACACCAAAAAGCATGTGACACAACCTAGGAAATATCATGAAACTCATGTTAAGAATTATCATGCTGTTCCTCCTATTACTTATAATGTTAAACCCAAGTTCAATCAGAACTTGAGGAGAACTAACAAGAAAGGACCCAAGAAAATGTGGGTACCTAAGGATAAGATTATTCCTATTGCAGATATCCTTGGCTGCAAGAAGGACAAAGCACAACATGTCATGGTACCTGGACTCTGGATGCTCACGACACATGACAGGAAGAAGGTCTATGTTCCAAGACCTGGTGCTTAAATCTGGAGGAGAAGTCAAGTTTGGAGGAGATCAGAAGGGCAAGATAATTGGCTCTGGAACTATAAAGTCTGGTAACTCTCCTTCCATTTCTAATGTACTTCTTGTTGAAGGATTAACTCATAACCTCTTATCTATCAGTCAATTAAGTGACAATGGTTATGATATAATCTTCAATCAAAAGTCTTGCAAGGCTGTAAATCAGAAGGATGGCTCAATCCTATTTACAGGCAAGAGGAAGAACAACATTTATAAGACAGATCTGCAAGATCTTATGAGTCAGAAGGTGACTTGTCTTATGTCTGTTTCTGAAGAGCAGTGGGTCTGGCACAGGAGATTAGGTCATGCTAGTTTGAGAAAGATTTCTCAGATTAACAAACTGAATCTTGTCAGAGGACTCCCTAATCTGAAATTCAAATCAGATGCTCTTTGTGAAGCATGTCAGAAGGGCAAGTTCTCCAAACCTGCATTCAAGTCTAAGAATGTTGTTTCTACCTCAAGGCCATTAGAACTCTTGCACATTGATCTGTTTGGACCAGTCAAAACAGCATCTGTCAGAGGAAAGAAATATGGATTAGTCATCGTAGATGATTATAGTCGCTGGACGTGGGTAAAATTCTTGAAACACAAGGATGAGACTCATTCAGTGTTCTTTGATTTCTGCATTCAGATTCAATCTGAAAAAGAGTGTAAAATCATAAAGGTCAGAAGTGATCATGGTGGTGAATTTGAGAACGGATCCTTTGAAGAATTCTTCAAAGAGAATGGTATTGCCCATGATTTCTCTTGTTCTAGAACTCCACAACAAAATGGAGTTGTAGAGCGAAAGAATAGGACTCTGCAAGAAATGGCCAGAACCATGATCAATGAAACCAATATGGCTAAGCATTTCTGGGCAGAAGCAATAAACACTGCATGCTATATTCAGAATAGAATCTCTATCAGACCTATTCTAAATAAGACTCCCTATGAATTGTGGAAGAATAAAAAGCCCAACATCTCATATTTCCATCCTTTTGGATGTGTATGTTTTATTCTGAACACTAAAGATCATCTTGGTAAGTTTGATTCCAAAGCTCAAAAATGTTTCCTTCTTGGATATTCTGAACGCTCAAAAGGCTACAGAGTATACAATACTGAAACATTGATTGTGGAAGAATCAATCAATATCAGGTTTGATGATAAGCTTGGTTCTGAAAAACCAAAGCAGGTTGATAATTTTGCAGGTTATGATATTGACATATCAGAAGTTGTTGAGCCAAGAAGCAATGCATCAGAAGCAGAGCTTCTCAGAAGCAAAGAATCTGAAGATCAAGTATCAGCTTCTCTGGACAATCTAAGCATTTCTGAAGAACCATCTGTCAGAAGATCATCCAGACTCATCTCTGGTCATTCAGAAGATGTCATTCTTGGAAAGAAGGATGATCCAATCAGAACAAGAGCATTTCTTAGGAACAATGCAGACTGTCAATTAGGTCTTGTATCTTTGGTCGAGCCAACTTCTGTTGATCATGCTCTAGAGGATCCAGACTGGATAATTGCTATGCAAAAAGAACTGAATCAGTTCACAAGGAATGATGTTTGGGATCTTGTTCCTAGACCAGATGGATTTAATATAATCGGGACAAAATGTGTCTTCAGAAACAAGCCCAGAATGAGAAGATAAGATACTCTTATATATAAGTATCTTCTGAAATGAAATTACTTTTATAAGAAGTTCTGGTTGAAATCAATTAGAAATTGTGATTCAGTTATTACTAACGTTTTATTGTCTAAGTTGATTCAGAATCTCTTTAAAAGCAAGACAGCTGTAACTGGCCATCCAAATGGTAAACACGTGTTCACCATTTCTGGACGAGCGTGCGTGCAGTTGAGGGGACGTCTACTTAGGTAACTGTGCAAGTCATGTCTTTTGTCATTATTATCTCTCCTCACGTCACGTAACATTAAATGCTCTCCATCATTTAATCTCTTTCAGTTTTCTTTTTATATTCTTCAAAACGGTTCTTTTCCCTCTTATATTCTTCACTTCGCATTCAGTTTCTTTTTCGTTCTATCTCCTTGCATTCATATCATAAACCCTAGCTGTTTCCAATACCTGCAACTTCATCATGAATCCTTCATCAAGCTCTGGAAATCAAGAAAATGATCGAAAACAAAAGAGAAAAGCAACTGCTGAACCAGAAACCAAACCAAAAAAGATAAAAATCACCTATGACCCTCTCAAAGTGAACCCAAGAGAAGCCAAGTTATCTGGAAATTATTCCAGACGTGTGTTTCAACCCCCTGGTGAAAGCCCTCCTTCATCTCCATCTTCTTCCTCCTCTCCTTTCCTTTTTGACTCAACTTCCTCCTCATCCAACCTTTCCTCTCCTTTAACCCCCTCATCAGAAATTTCTTCACCTCTCTCACACCCTTTTCCCACCAGAACACCTAATCCCTATAGTGTTGTTCGTCCCGACTTCAGATTCACCATCATCCCTCCAACCCCTACTACTCAATCATCTCTGGAGCGTTTACATTCTGATGTAAACGGCTGGTTGGAGATCCTGGGTGCTGCTTACCTTAACCATCTGGATATGTATGCTATGAGCAACCTCTGGGATACCTTTCTTCAGGACTTTCTGGTGAAGGCTACTGACACTAAGAGAAGGATCTTGTCTGAAGCTCCTGGTCCTCGTGGTCGTCAGTTGGAAGTGGGTGAAAGCAGCCACCACTGTCTCATCAGGAACAGAAGCGTTCTTGAAGAGAAGATACCTGCAGATGAGTTGGAAGAAGAAAATCTCTGCAGAGATATCGTGGTGTGGAAACCCCGGTCTTCTGTGCTCTGGTTTCCTGTGCTGACTGGAGATTTTCAGTGGCTGTTTAACTGGTTCAGAATGAACCCCTCTGAAAGAGCACCTCACATGGTCTTTCCAGTAGTGGTTTATCGTGCTGGAGATGCTGGTCCTACTCCTCCAACAAACCTAGCAGCTATTCTTCAAGCGTTGGAAGATGGAACTTCTGAGTTGCCTGAACCAGAATATGCTAAGGCTACCTCTGAGTCAGACTCAGATGAGGAAATGGAAGATGTTCAAACTGACAATCTTCCACAAGATCACCCTGCTGAGATTGCTGTCCCTTTTGGCGGAAATTTGGGTGCCTCTTCTTCTGGTGGAAACTCAGCTCAGTTGGAGACCTTGGAAGCTCTTCATCTGAATCAAGCTATGCTGGCTTCGCGTTTGGAAGCGCAAGAAGCAGCCAATGCTGAGTTTCGCTCCTTCATGGCAAGGCAAACTGCAAGCACTGAAGGGATTCATGATGTTCTGGCACGGATTTTGCGTAGGCTAGGATCTTAGTCCTTTTGTCTTAGTAGTTTTCCTTCCTTGTTGCATCTGTTCTTTCCTGCATTCCAGTTTGTAATCTTTGTTTTGAATTATCAATGAAAAGTTTCTTTGTGTTTTGCATTCCAGTAAATGTTTTCTTTTGTCGTTTTATACATCTGAATCTTTTTAATATTCTTTTTGATGTTATGACAAAAAGGGGGAGAAATATTGTGATAAATGATTTGATTTAATCTATCAGTTGCTGGGCAAAGGCTCCCACACATTCACTAACAAGAACTGCAAGTTCTATATGGTTTAAGTGTTTTGCAGGTATAGAGAAGTAAAGTGAATCTTCAGAAGCAAACACTAGAAGCAAAACCATAAGAAGCGTTATTCTGTAAAAAGAATAAGCTCTTGGAAACTGAAGCAAGCTGAGTGCTATCAAGCTTCAGACATCAGAAGCACGGATAATAGAATTTGATGTTTAATTGTCTATTTGCTTTGACAAAATTCTATTTGCTCTGATATATTTTTCTTAGCCTATAATGCTCTGATACTTTTGGCTCTGATACATATCATGTATTTGGATATACATTTTATGTTCTGACTCGTTCATGCTGACTTTTGTCGTTTAGTTTTTTGTTCTGTAACATTTCAGGATGTAGAGATGCTCTGATGATGCTCTGGTACATTCAACAATGTTCTGATACAAATCTAGCATGAAGTGATGTTGATAGACATTCAAAGTTCTGAAGCTATCCGAGGGAAGCAAAAATCAGAAGATGTGAATGTTCTGAAGATCAAAGAAATTCAAGTTCTGAAGCTGTCCTGAATGGAAGCAGAAATCAGAAGCTGTGAATGTTCTGAAGATCAAAGAAATTCAAGTTCTGAAGCTGTCCACGATGGAAGCAGGAATCAGAAGCTGTGAGTGTTCTAAGGATCTAAAGAAATTCAAGTTCTGAAGCTGTCCAATGGAAGCAGAAGTCAGAAGCTATGAATTCTCTGAAGGCAGAAGCTTATATGATCGTCTCTACCGAAATAATCAGGGAAGTCTTTTATTAAAGTTCTTCGAGTATTTATTTCAGGGGGAGATTATTTATCTCAGGGGGAGATTGTTAATCTCAGGGGGAGACATATTCATATGCTTATGCTATAGCTGTGTAATTTGTCTTTTGCCGTCTACTCTTTCTGATCGCAAATTCATATCATTTATATATGTTTTTGTCATCATCAAAAAGGGGGAGATTGTCAGAACAAGATTTGTTCTTATCAATTATCTTAGTTTTGATGATAACAATAATATGAATTTTGCTTAAGATAATATGGTACTCTAATCCAATGCAATTTCCCTTTCAGGAAATATATAAAGAGTACGCATAATTCAGCGCAGATGTGTCTCAAATGGTTCAGCATGCAACATCAGAACATGGTCTGGCAAGACATCAGAAGATGGTCGAAGCAGAATCAGAACATGGGTCTATGGAAGCATCAGAAGAACATGAGATCAGAAGCACTGAAGCTCAGAAGATGGTATCACGCAACAGAAGCACTTCAAGGTCAGAAGATCAGAAGATGCTATGCACCAAGCTGTTTGACTCTGATGATAATCAAACGTCGTATTCACAAACATCAGATCAGAAGGAAGTACAGGTGGCAGACTACGCTGACTGACAAAAGGAACGTTAAAGCTACTAAAGGCAACGTCAGTAGACACAGCGTGAACAAGGCTCGAGGTAGTTGACAAAAGCGTATAACATTAAATGCAATGCTGTATGGAACACGCAAAGCATTAAATGCACTCAACGGTCATCTTCTCAACGCCTATAAATATGAAGTTCTGATGAAAAGCAAAGTTAACGACTCTGAACAATATTATTCAAATTAACTTGCTGAAACGCTGTTCAATCAAAGCTCAGAATCTTCATCAACTCACTACATTGCTGTTGTAATATCTTAGTGAGATCAAGCTTAAACTATAAGAGAAATATCACAGTTTGTGATTATAGCTTTTAAGAAGCATTTGTAAACTCTTGAATAGATTACATTAAGTTGTAAGGAACTAGAGTGATCGTGTGATCAGTATACTCTAGGAAGTCTTAGAAGGTTTCTAAGCAGTTTGTAACTAGAGTGATCAGTGTGATCAGTAGACTCTAGAAAAGTCTTAGAAGTTGTCTAAGCAGTGTTCCTGGAGTGATCAAGTTGTGATCAGTAGACTCTGGAAGACTTAGTCGAGGACTAAGTGGAAAACCATTGTAATCCGTGCGATTAGTGGATTAAATCCTCAGTTGAGGTAAATCATCTCTGCGGGGGTGGACTGGAGTAGCTTCGTTAACAGCGAACCAGGATAAAAATAATTGTGCAATTTATTTTTATCGTCCAAGATTTAAAGTCACACTTATTCAATCCCCCCCTTTCTAAGTGTTTTTCTATCCTTCACTTCTTCTTTTTCTTCTTCTCAAACTCATCAGATACAGCCTTAACAACTTTTGCAATCGCCTCTTTAGAAACATCTTGTTTCTTAGAGACAGCAGAAGGATAATCATGCTTTCTTTTAGTCCTTTCTTCCCTCTTGCGATTAACTTTAAAAGAAGCACCTTTGTCTTGATCTTTAAGACTCTTATTCTCTTGTAGAGACATCAGATATTTAGTTCTGACTTCAGGTACCTCACTATTGAAGAAGGTTTCAAAGTCAGCCAGAACAGGTTCTCTTATGGTTCTTGTTCCTGCTAGAGGTTGAGGAACTTTGAGAAAGGTGTCAATTATTTTCATCTTCTTTAAAGAGAAGGCATTCAGACAGGCTCCAGTGGTGACAGCAAGATCTTTGATGATACCTTCAGACTCCAGACTCTTAACAATCTTGGAATGCACTAGAAGGTTTGTAATAATTCTGCCAAAAGGAATAGTTGTTCCAGCATTTTCCTTTCTGAAAGCGTTTCTGGAATCCTTTACTGCTTTCCACATATGGTTGAAGATAATGTAAATCGCATCAACCTTCTTCTGAGTGGCAATGCAATAAAGAATATACCTTTGATCATTACTGATGAAATCCGAGGCATGAGTTGATTTCCTATGGTAGAAGCACCCGAGAAGGATCTTTGTCCAGATTCTGTAGACATCTCTCAAATTCTTAACGTGTTTTGTTTTCTTGACATTCGGATAGAGAGTGGATAGAATGTCTCCCAAATCTGCCCTTTGATCAGACTCAAAAGCCCCTTCAGGGTTTTTCAGATCGAACATCACTCTCAGAATGTTTTCAGTAACAACAACAAACTTTCCATGGACGAAAGAAAGTATAGCATTTGGAGCAACCACAGCATGTACCCAGAACTCCTTGACAAGATCTGGATAAACTGGGCCAACGAACTCAGCAAACAACGAGGTCCATCCTTGAAAGATGATGTCTTCTTTAAGGTGAAATTGATTTTCTTCAAGGTTGTCAAGTCAACCATGAGTTCACACAGAACTTCCAATTCATCTTTGGGAATGGAGCATGCAACAACAGGAGTGAGTTCCTGGTTTGTTTCATTGTGCATATGAAGAAGAGTAGATGAAGAAGCAGCCATTGAGACGAAACGATCAAAAAAGACGAACAAATTGGTTTTTCGGTTAGGGTTTTTAGAAACACTAAGAAGCTTTCAAACAGAAGGTATGCAGGAAGAAAGTGAGACAAGGGAGCGAAAAAGATATAAGAGATGATTTGAAATGAATATATAGGAACGGATTTAAAAAAAAAATTAAACTGAACAGTTCCAGAATCAAAAGAAATCAATTTTATTAAATGATGAGTGACGTGAGGAGAGAGAACGTGGTAAATGAAATGATTTAGAACAGTTACCTAGGTTGGCGTCTTTCCAACTGCACGCTTTGTACTAACCGTACAGACACGTGTTCATCATCAGATAATAGATGACAGCTGTATTAAGAATAGACTTTACACCTTCAGATTCTGATCATTGCTTCTGAAATGATCTAACTTCTCTTCTGGAAACACTCCTTCTGAAGTGTGCTAATATAAGTCTGAATGATCTTCTGATCCATTACTTCTGATATACACAGCTTCTGGAGGTTCACTTCTTTGTTCTGCAGCTTCTGATAAAATAAAACTGTATCTGCAGAGATTCTTAAGCAACTTTGTTTCATCAGAAACAAGTTTATCATCAAACCAGACATTTAGATTCGTCCAAAAAACAAGGTTTCAATATTGTATATTCTGTAGTACTTAGAGCATTCAGAATAATCAAGAACGAAACACCATTGCTTTTAGAAACAACCAAAACGAATGGTTCCAAGACAGACAAACTTTCATTTCTGATCTCCTACGAGCATGGTTTCTTCAACAGCTTTAAGTACCAGAACTTGGAAGACAGTCCTTCTTCCCTTCAAGTGTTGAGAGCAACTTGAGTCCAGGTGTCATGACATGTTGAATGTCGTCTTCTTTGTCACCAAGAGAATCTGCAAAAGAAATAATCTTTTTCTTTGGTACCCACATCTTCTTGGGTCCTTTCTTGTTAGTTCTCCTCAAGTTCTGATTGAACTTGGGTTTGACATTGTAAGCAATAGGAGGAACAGCATGATAATTCTTAATATGAGTTTCATGATATTTCCTAGGTTGTGTCACATGCTTTTTGGTATGTGTTATGTGAAAACTTTTAGCATGTGAAGTGTGCCTAATATCATGGGAGTGGCCATACTTGAACTGATCATACAATGGCTTGTATGTGAGTTTCATTTCATCAACAGGTTCAAGTTTGTATGGGGTTTCACCCTCATAACCAATGCCAACTCTTTTGTTTCCAGATACGGCATATATCATAGAAGCTAGCTGACTTCTGCCAATACTTCTAGATAAGAACTTCCTGAAACTTAAATCATATTCTTTCAGAATATGGTTTAGACTAGGAGTGGATTTTTCTGAATCAGAAGGAGATCCAACATTATTGGATAATTTTAAAAGTTTTTCTTTTAATTCAGAATTCTCCAACTCAAGCTTCTTTGTTTCAAATTCAAATAGCTTTTTCAGCTTTTTGTATTTGATACTAATTTGAGACTTGAGTTCCAGAAGTTCAGTTAGCCCGGAAACTAACTCATCTCTAGTAAGTTCAGAAAATACCTCTTCAGAATCTGATTCTGATGTAGATTCTGATCCGTCATCTTCTGTCGCCATCAGCGCACAGTTAGCCTGCTCATCTTCTGAATCATCTTCTGACTCATCCCAGGTTGCCATAAGACCTTTCTTCTTATGAAACTTCTTCTTGGGATTTTCCTTCTGAAGATTTGGACATTCACTTCTGAAGTGTCCTGGCTCATTGCATTCATAGCACATGACCTTCTTCTTGTCAGATCTTCTGTCATCAGAAGATTCCCCATGTTCAAATCTCTTTGAACTTCTGAAGCCTCTGAACTTCCTTTGCTTGCTTTTCCAGAGTTGATTTACCCTTCTGGAGATCATGGACAGTTCATCTTCTTCTTCAGATTCTGATTCTTCAGGATCTTCTTCTCTAGCCTGAAAAGCGTTAGTGCATTTCTTGATATTAGATTTTAATGCAATAGACTTACCTTTCTTTTGAGGCTCATTTGCGTCCAGCTCAATTTCATGGCTTCTCAAGGCACTGATCAGCTCTTCCAGAGAAACTTCATTCAGATTCTTTGCAATCTTGAATGCAGTCACCATAGGACCCCATCTTCTGGGTAAGCTTCTGATGATCTTCTTCACATGGTCAGCCTTGGTGTATCCTTTGTCAAGCACTCTCAATCCAGCAGTCAGAGTTTGAAATCTCGAAAACATCTTTTCAATGTCTTCATCATCCTCCATCTTGAAGGCTTCATACTTCTGGATTAAGGCAAGAGCTTTTGTCTCCTTGACTTGAGCATTTCCTTCATGAGTCATTTTCAAGGACTCATATATATCATAGGCTGTTTCCCTGTTTGATATTTTCTCATACTCAACATGAGAAATAGCATTCAGCAAAACAGTTCTGCATTTATGATGATTCCTGAAATGCTTCTTTTGATCATCACTCATTTCTTGCCTTGTCAGCTTTACGCCACTGACATTTACTGGATGTTTGTAACCATCCATCAGAAGATCCCATAGATCACCATCTAGACCAAGAAAGTAACTTTCCAGTTTATCTTTCCAGTATTCAAAGTTTTCACCCTCAAATACCGGCGGTCTTGTATAACCATTGTTACCGTTGTATTGCTCAGCAGAGTCAGATGTAGATGCAGGTGGATTTGTTGGAGTTTCACCAGCCATCTTTTAAAAGAAGCGTTTTTCTCTTCCTGAATCTTTTCTAAACACGGTTAAGTGCTTGCACCTTAGAACCGGCGCTCTGATGCCAATTGAAGGATAGAAAAACACTTAGAAAGGGGGGGTTTGAATAAGTGTGACTTTAAAACTTGGACGATAAAAATAAATTGCACAATTATTTTTATCCTGGTTCGCTGTTAACTAAGCTACTCCAGTCCACCCCCGCAGAGATGATTTACCTCAACTGAGGATTTAATCCACTAATCGCACGAATTACAATGGTTTTCCACTTAGCCCACGACTAAGTCTTCCAGAGTCTACAGATCACAACTTGATCACTCCAGGAACAACTGCTTAGACACCTTCTAAGACTTTTCTAGAGTCTACTGATCACACTGATCACTCTAGTTACAAACTGCTTAGAAACCTTCTAAGACTTCCTAGAGTATACTGATCACACGATCACTCTAGTTCCTTACAACTTAATGTAATCAATTCAAGAGTATTACAATTGCTTCTTAAAAGCTATAATCACAAACTGTGATATTTCTCTTATCGTTTAAGCTTAATCTCACTAAGATATTACAACAGCAATGTAGTGAGTTTTGTTGAAGATGAAGATTCTGAGCTTTGAGTTTTTCAGCGTTTCAGCAAGTTAATTTGAATAATATTGTTCAGAGTCGTTAACCTTGCTTCTCATCAGAACTTCATATTTATAGGCGTTGAGAAGATGACCGTTGAGTGCATTTAATGCTTTGCGTGTTCCGTACATCATTGCATTTAATGTTATACGCTTTTGTCAACTACCTCGAGCCTTGTTCACGCTGTGTCTACTGACGTTGCCTTTAATAGCTTTAACGTTCCTTTTGTCAGTCAGCGTAGTCTGCCACCTGTACTTTCTTCTGATCTGATGTTTGTGAATACAACGTTTGAATATCATCAGAGTCAAACAGCTTGGTGCATAGCATCTTCTGATCTTCTGACCTTGAAGTGCTTCTGTTGCGTGATACCATCTTCTGAGCTTCAGTGCTTCTGATCTCATGTTCTTCTGATGCTTCCATAGACCCATGTTCTGATTCTGCTTCGACCATCTTCTGATGTCTTGCCAGACCATGTTCTGATGTTGCATGCTGAACCCTTTGAGACACATCTTCTGAGCGCTGAATTATGCGTACTCTTTATATATTTCCTGAAAGGGAAATTGCATTGGATTAGAGTACCATATTATCTTAGGCAAAATTCATATTATTGTTATCATCAAAACTAAGATAATTGATAAGAACAAATCTTGTTCTAACAGTACATCCAAAAGGATGGAAATTATGAAATGTTGGATTTTCTATTCTTCCACAATTAATAAGGAGTCTTTTCAAGAATAGGTCTTATAGAGATTCTATTTTGAATATATAATGTTGTGTTCACTGCTTCTTCCCAGAGATGTTTAGCCATATTGGTTTCGTTAATCATGGTTCTGGCCATTTCTTGCAATGTCATATTCTTTCGTTCAACAACTCCATTTTGTTGAGGAGTTCTAGGACAAGAGAAATCAAGATAAATGCCATTTTCTTTAAATAACTTTTCAAAGAGATTGTTCTCGAATTCTCCACCATGATCACTTCTAACCTTTATGATTCTAAACTCTTTTTCATTTTGAACTTGGTTACAGAAGTCAACGAACAAAGAATGTGACTCATCCTTGTGTTTTAGAAATGTAACCCATGTCCATCTGCTATAGTCATCAACAATTTCCAATCCATACTTCTTGCCTCTGATTGATGCAGTTTTCACTGGACCAAACAAGTCAATGTGTAGAAGTTCTAATGGCCTAGAGGAAGAGACAACATTCTTTGATTTAAAAGAGGGTTTTGAGAACATTCCCTTCTGACATGCTTCACACAGAGCTTCTGAGTTGTACTTAAGATTGGGAAGACCTCTAACCAAATTGAATTGGTTAAGCTTAGATATTCTCCTCATGCTAACATGTCCCAATCTTCTGTGCCAAATGTTAGAACAAGATTTGTTCTGATCAATTATCTTAGTTTTGATGATAACAATAATATGAATTTTGCTTAAGATAATATGGTACTCTAATCCAATGCAATTTCCTTTTCAGGAAATATATAAAGAGTATGCATAATTCAGCGCTCAGAAGATGTGTCTCAAAGGGTTCAGTATGCAACATCAGAACATGGTCTGGCAAGACATCAGAAGATGGTCGAAGCAGAATCAGAACATGGGTCTATGGAAGCATCAGAAGAACATGAGATCAGAAGCACTGAAGCTCAGAAGATGGTATCACGCAACAGAAGCACTTCAAGGTCAGAAGATCAGAAGATGCTATGCACCAAGCTGTTTAACTCTGATGATATTCAAACGTTGTATTCACAAACATCAGATCAGAAGGAAGTACAAGTGGCAGACTACGCTGACTGACAAAAGGAACGTTAAAAGCTATTAAAGGCTACGTCAGTAGACACAGCGTGAACAAGGCTCGAGGTAGTTGACAAAAGCGTATAACATTAAATGCGATGCTGTACGGAACACGCAAAGCATTAAATGCACTCAACGGTCATCTTCTCAACGCCTATAAATATGAAGTTCTGATGAGAAGCAAGGTTAACGAATTCTACATCTATTCTGTGAATATCAACTTGCTGAAACTCTGTTCAAATCAAAGCTCAGAATCTTCATCTTCATCAAAGCTCACTACATTGCTGTTGTAATATATTAGTGAGATTAAGCTTAAACGTTAAGAGAAATATCACAGTTTGTGATTATAGCTTTCAAGAAGCATTTGTAATACTCTTAGAATTGATTACATTAAGTTGTAAGGAACTAGAGTGATCGTGTGGATCAGAATACTCTAGGAAGTCTTAGAAGTTTTCTAAGCAGGTTGTAACTAGAGTGATCGTGTGGATCAGTATACTCTAGAAAGTCTTAGAGTGTGTCTAAGCAGTTGTTCCTGGAGTGATCAGTGTGTGATCAGAAGACTCTGGAAGACTTAGTTGCTGACTAAGTGGAAAACCATTGTAATCCGTGCGATTAGTGGATTAAATCCTCAGTTGAGGTAAATCATCTCTGCGGGGGTGGACTGGAGTAGTTTAGTTAACAACGAACCAGGATAAAAATAACTGTGCATTTTATTTTTATCGTCCAAGTTTTTAAAGTCACACTTATTCAAACCCCCCCTTTCTAAGTGTTTTTCTATCCTTCAATTGGCATCAGAGCGCCGGTTCTAAGGTGCAAGCACTTAACCGTGTTTAGAAAAGATTCAGGAAGAGAAAAACGCTTCAGTAAAAGATGGCTGATGGAACTGAAAAATCTACATCTACATCTGGCTCTGCTGAGCAACACAACGGTAACAATGGTTATACTAGACCGCCGGTATTTGATGGTGAAAACTTTGAATACTGGAAAGATAAACTGGAAAGTTACTTTCTTGGTCTAGAAGGTGATCTATGGGATCTTCTGATGGATGGTTACAAACATCCAGTAAATGCCAGTGGCGTAAAGCTGACAAGGCAAGAAATGAGTGATGATCAAAAGAAGCTTTTCAGGAATCATCATAAATGCAGAACTGTTTTGCTGAATGCTATTTCTCATGCTGAGTATGAGAAAATATCAAACAGGGAAAAGGCCTATGATATATATGAGTCCTTGAAAATGACTCATGAAGGAAATGCTCAAGTCAAGGAGACTAAAGCTCTTGCTTTAATCCAGAAGTATGAAGCCTTCAAGATGGAGGATGATGAAGACATTGAAAAGATGTTTTCAAGATTTCAAACTCTTACTGCTGGATTGAGAGTTCTTGACAAAGGATACACCAAGGCTGATCATGTAAAGAAGATCATCAGAAGCTTACCCAGAAGATGGGGTCCTATGGTGACTGCATTCAAGATTGCAAAGAATCTGAATGAAGTTTCTCTGGAAGAGCTGATCAGTGCCTTGAGAAGCCATGAAATTGAGCTGGACGCAAATGAGCCTCAAAAGAAAGGTAAGTCTATTGCATTAAAATCCAATATTAAGAAATGCACTAACGCTTTTCAGGCTAGAGAAGAAGATCCTGAAGAATCAGAATCTGAAGAAGAAGATGAACTATCCATGATCTCCAGAAGGGTAAACCAACTCTGGAAGAGCAAGCAAAGGAAGTTCAGAGGCTTCAGAAGTTCAAAGAGATTTGAACATGGAGAATCTTCTGATGACAGAAGATTTGACAAAAAGAAGGTCATGTGCTATGAATGCAATGAGCCATGACACTTCAAGAATGAATGTCCAAAACTTCAGAAGGAAAATCCCAAGAAGAAGTTTCATAAGAAGAAAGGTCTTATGGCAACCTGGGATGAGTCAGAAGATGATTCAGACTCTGAAGATGAGCAGGCTAACTGTGCGCTGATGGCGACAGAAGATGACGGATCAGAATCTACATCAGAATCAGATTCTGAAAAGGTATTTTCTGAACTTACTAGAGATGAGTTAGTTTCCGGGTTAACTGAACTTCTGGAATCCAAGTCTCAGATTTGTATCAAATACAAAAAGCTGAAAAAGCTATTTGAATTTGAAACAAAGAAGCTTGAGTTGGAGAATTCTGAATTAAAAGAAAAACTTTTAAAATTATCCAATAATGTTGGATCTCCTTCTGATTCAGAAAAATCCACTCCTAGTCTAAACCATATTCTGAAAGAATATGATTTAAGTTTCAGGAAGTTCTTATCTAGAAGTTTTGGCAGAAGTCAGCTAGCTTCTATGATATATGCCGTGTCTGGAAACAAAAGAGTTGGCATTGGTTTTGAGGGTGAAACCCCATACAAACTTGAACCTGTTGATGAAATGAAATTCACATACAAGCCATTGTATGATCAGTTCAAGTATGGCCACTCCCATGATATTAGGCACACTTCACATGCTCAAAGTTTTCACATAACACACACCAAAAAGCATGTGACACAACCTAGGAAATATCATGAAACTCACATTAAAGATTATCATGATGTTCCTCCCATTGCTTACAATGTTAAACCCAAGTTCAATCAGAACTTGAGGAGAACTAACAAGAAAGGACCCAAGAAGATATGGGTACCAAAGGAAAAGACTATTTCTTTTGCAGATTCTCTTGGCAACAAAGAAGATAAAAGTCAACATGTCAAGTCACGTGGACTCAAGTTGTTCTCAACACTTGGAGGGAAGAAGGACTGTCTTCCAAGTTCTGGTACTTAAAGCTGTTGAAGAAACCATGTTCGTAGGAGATCAGAAAAGATAGTTTGTCTGTCTTGAAACCATTTGTTTTGTTTGTTTCTAAAAGCAATGGTGTTTCCTTCTTGATTATTCTGAATGCTTTAAATGATACAGAATATACAATATTGAAACATTGTTTGTGGACGAATCTAAATATCTGGTTTGATGATAAACTTGTTTCTGATGAAACAAAGCAGCTTAAGAATTTCTGCAAAATACAGTTTTATTTTATCAGAAGCTGCAGAACAAAGAAGTGAACCTCCAGAAGCTGTGTATATCAGAAGTAATGGATCAGAAGATCATTCAGATTTATATCAGCACACTTCAGAAGGAGTGTTTCCAGAAGAGAAATTAGATCAATTCAGAAGCAGTGATCAGAATCTGAAGGCGTAAAGTCTATTCTTAATACAGCTGTCATCTACTCTCTGATGATGAACACGTGTCTGTACGGTTAGTACAAAGCGTGCAGTTGAAAAGACGCCGACCTAGGTAACTGTATTAAATCATTTCATTTTTTGTGTTCTCTCTCCTAATGTCATTTCTCATTAAATGCACAATGATTTTCTTTTTTAAATCTTTTAAATAACCCGCTTCATCTTCATTCCCTCTTTTTCTCTCTTTCTCTCTCTCTTGTGCATTCACTTCGTTGCATTTTTTTTCTCAAACCCTAGTTCTTGATTTGATCTCAAAGCATTATCATAATGAATCCATCTTCTCGATCATCAATCTCTAAAGAAAGAATCACTTCCACACAGAACCGTTTAAGCAAAAATGATTATGCTCCATTGAAAACATGCTTAATACCCACGAAAGAACTGGAAGTTCTATGTGAATCTGCTGTGGACATCAACAACCTTAAAGCAAATGGCTTTCAGTGTGATGCAAGAATCTTTGAGCAAGGATGGTCTAAATATCTTGATAGATTGGTTGGTCCAATTTATCCTGAACTTGTGAAGGATTTTTGGGTACATGCAACGGTTACCCCAACTGCCATCATTTCATTCGTGCTAGGGCATGAAGTGGTTATCACTGAGAAGCTCATCAGGAAGCTGTACAATCTTGATGATGAAGAAGGTTGGTCTGAGCTTCAACCCCATACAGTTGACTGGACTCTAGTTGAAAAACAAATCTCTACGGTTGTTGGAGTTGATTCTCATAACACGGGCACTCTAAGGCCTTTTTATAGAGTATGGGCTGAAATTATTCTGGGTTCTCTTCACCATAGAATAAAGATGCTCTCCTCCTCTTACATCAGTCCGACTCACAAGTATACTCTTTTCTGCATTGGCAAAAAGATAGAAATCAACATCTCTCATATTCTGTTTGAGAATCTGAAAACTTCTATCTTTGAGTCAAGAGAAGATGAAAGGGCGAAGTACCCTCATATTCCAAGAACAACCATTCCATTCGGAAGGATGATTTCAGACATTCTGATTGAAAGCAAAGTGGTGGACTTCATCAGGAATCTCAATGCATCGCATTTTCTTGAAGTAACTCAAGGTCCCATCTTCAATGGTGTTGATCTGTTCGGACTGGAAATCATTAAGAATGTACCTTTTGTGTGCACAAGCTTTCCTGACATTCTGTCTAGAAGAATTGCTGTTGAAGGATTCATCTCCTTGTTTCATAAAGAACTTGATCAAGTTGTCAAGCTTTACTTGGAAGATTGTGTTAGGAAGCAATCAGACGTTGATCCTGCTTGGTTCCGTGGCAGAGTACTCCCGTCCAAAGAGGATATTCTGAAGAAGGATAAGAAGGAACGACAGGCGAGGCTAAAAAGAAAGGCAAAAGAAGATGAGGCTGAGAGAGCCAAGAAGCTGAGAGTCACCTATGATCCTGACAAGGTAGGCTCTTCTGAACGCAGAAATAAAAGGATCAGAGACTCCCTTCACAGAACCAGATCTTCACATGCTTCTTCTGAACACTCCTCCAGGCAGGTTTTTACTCCACCTCCTTCTGTCCCTAAACCTTCTCTCCAATCACCTCCTTCTGAACCAAAAGTAAACTTCACCTTACCAAATCCTTCTCCATCATCCTTCTCCTCTCCAATTCTAAACCCCACACCCTTAAGTATTCTTCCCCCAACTCCTTCTGATAAACCCTCCTCACCATTTCCCTTTACAAATTCTCCACCCTCTCCTCAATCCATCCCTTCTGATACTCCACCCTCATCAATCATTCTCTCAGATATCCCTTCTTCTTCATCCACCGCACCTCCATCTTCTATGTCTCATCCATTACCTACCAGAAAATCCCAACCCTACAGTCTTCTTTACCCTGACTACAAATTCTCTCTCTATCCACCTGAACCTGAACCTTCTACCTACCTGGAACTCTTCAGATATGAAGTAATCAATGGCTTAGACCTTCTGAAGGAAGCCTTCCTAAGTGGTCTGAATGATGTTTCTACGAGAAATATCTGGAAAAGATTTCGCAAGGTATTTAAAGAAGAAGCAGTGGGAGTACAGAAAAGACTTGTAGCTGCTGCCCCACGATCTCGTGGAATTCTGAGGAATTATGAAGATTTCTGGTTTGCTAGTCTAAAAGGAAGATATCTGTTGGAAGAGAAGCCCTTCTTGGACGAGATGGAACAATTAAGACTGGCTGCTGCAATGTAAGCAAATCCATGCAGGGATATGGTTGTCTGGATTCCTGATTATCCTGTTCTGCTCGGAGACTTCAAGACTCTCTTTGACTTTCTGAGGGAAAACCCTTCTGAGAAAGACCCAAGCTTGGTCATTCCAGAAGTTGTTGACCCACCAGAAGTTGAAGGTCCTTCTGCTCCTAGGAATTTAGCTGCCATTCTTCAGGCACTAGAGAATGGAGACTCTGAAATTCCTGCTGCAGAATATGGAGATGCTTCTATGCAAGAAGCAGATGCTGAAGATCATGTTGCTGAATCAGACCCTGTTGAGGAAATCCCGGCAAATGATATATCTATAGAAGCTGCAGATCAAGTTGCCATCTCTGTGGATAGAAGCTGTGAAGCTTCTTCTGATGAATCTTCTCGTCTTGCAAGGACTCTAGAAGAAATTCAGAAGAGACAGGATGAGCAAAGCTCACTCAATGATAAGTATAACGCTTTCATGGTGAGGCAAGAAGGACACAACAATGAGGTTAAAGAGATGCTGGCCACGATCTTGTCAAGACTAGGGCCATCTTAGATTGAGTCTGTGTTGTTTCTTTCTTTTCGTTGCATCTGTTTTGTTTCTATGCATCTGATCTTACTTGTCTTCATGTACTTCTGTACCTGCTGAATGAACTTCAACGAAATCATCTTCTTCCTCAGTGTGTTTTGTTTTGTTTGTCTCTAAATCTTTTCTATTTTTGATGATATGACAAAAAGGGGGAGAAATATGTGATAAATGATTTGATTTAATCAGTTGCATTTACTAACAAGAACTGCAAGTTCTATATGGTTTAAGTGTTTTGCAGGTATAAAGAATTGAAGAGAATCATCAAAGCAAACACAAGAAGCAAAACCATAAGAAGAGTTATTCTGTAAAAAGAATAAGCTCTTGGAAACTGAAGCAAGCTGAGTGCTATCAAGCTTCAGATATCAGAAGCAAGAAAGAAGAATGAATCAGAAGCACGGATAATAGAATTTGATCCATATTTGTCTATTTGCTTTGACAAAATTCTATTTGCTCTGATACATTATTTTAGCCTATATGGCTCTGATATATATGGCTCTGATACATATCATGTATTTTAATATACATTTTATGTTCTGACTCGTTCATGCTGACTTTTGTCGTTTAGTTTTTTTTTCAGTAACATTTCAGGATGTAGAGATGCTCTGATGACGCTCTGGTACATTCAACAAATGTTCTGATACAAATCTAGCATGAAGTGATGTTGGTAGACATTCAAAGTTCTGAAGCTATCCGAGGGAAGCAGAAATCAGAAGCTGTGAATGTTCTAAAAGATCTAGAAAACTCAAGTTCTGAAGCTGTCCTAAATGGAAGCAGAAATCAGAAGCTGTGAATGTTCTGAAGATCAAAGAAATTCAAGTTCTGAAGCTGTCCTGAATGGAAGCAGAAATCAGAAGCTGTGAATGTTCTGAAGATCAAAGAAATTCAAGTTCTGAAGCTGTCCTAGATGGAAGCAGGAATCAGAAGCTGTGAGTATTCTAAGGATCTAAAGAAATTCTAGTTCTGAAGCTGTCCAATGGAAGCAGAAGTCAGAAGCTATGAATTCTCTGAAGACAGAAGCTTATATGATCGTCTCTACCGAAATAATCAGGGAAGTCTTTTATTAAAGTTCTTCGAGTATTTATTTCAGGGGGAGATTATTTATCTCAGGGGGAGATTGTTAATCTCAGGGGAAGACATATTCATATGCTTATGCTATAGCTGTGTAATTTGTCTTTTGCCGTCTGCTCTTTCTGATCGCAAATTCATATCATTTATATATGTTTTTGTCATCATCAAAAAGGGGGAGATTGTTAGAACAAGATTTGTTCTGATCAATTATCTTAGTTTTGATGATAACAATAATATGAATTTTGCTTAAGATAATATGGTACTCTAATCCAATGCAATTTCCTTTTCAGGAAATATATAAAGAGTATGCATAATTCAGCGCTCAGAAGATGTGTCTCAAAGGGTTCAGTATGCAACATCAGAACATGGTCTGGCAAGACATCAGAAGATGGTCGAAGCAGAATCAGAACATGGGTCTATGGAAGCATCAGAAGAACATGAGATCAGAAGCACTGAAGCTCAGAAGATGGTATCACGCAACAGAAGCACTTCAAGGTCAGAAGATCAGAAGATGCTATGCACCAAGCTGTTTAACTCTGATGATATTCAAACGTTGTATTCACAAACATCAGATCAGAAGGAAGTACAAGTGGCAGACTACGCTGACTGACAAAAGGAACGTTAAAAGCTATTAAAGGCTACGTCAGTAGACACAGCGTGAACAAGGCTCGAGGTAGTTGACAAAAGCGTATAACATTAAATGCGATGCTGTACGGAACACGCAAAGCATTAAATGCACTCAACGGTCATCTTCTCAACGCCTATAAATATGAAGTTCTGATGAGAAGTGTAACACCCCATAATTTCAGTTTATTAATTTAATTTGGATTTAAATTAAATAATTGGAATTTTAGTATTTTTATTGGGAATTATTTGGAAAATGATGAGTTATTGGCATTGGGCCTAGAGTGGTGATTAGCAGAAAAGGGGGTGTTGACTAAGCAAGCCCATTATAATATTTATTTTATTTTATTTTTCATAAAATAAGGAATTTGGGAAAAAGAGGAAGCAGAAGCAGGAACTGAGTCTGAAGAAAGGAGAACACGTGAAAGTGAGAAGAGCCAAAGGGGAAGAGAACCTTCGAAGTTTCGACTCTGAGGTAAGGGGGGATTCTTCGGGTTAGTATTCCTTATGTGATTGTAGGTAGTATGATTGATTAGGATTGTGGTCCAGTTCAATCGTACGTGTCGGGTTGGGAATTTGTTAGGTTTTGATAATCTTGTATGAATTGACATGATTTTGTTGATACTTGTGATATATGATGTTAATACATGTCAATAACTTGTTTGAAATGTGTAATTGTGTGAAAATCAATGATAATTGTGTGTATGTTCGTATGTACCTGAAATTGGGGTTATGGGATAGGGTAAAAGCTGTCAAAATGTTGATTTTGGCTGTGCAGGTACGTAGGAACCGGTTCCCATGTGGGACGAACCGGTTCCCCCTTGTAAAAACAGAGAAATATGGATTCTGGGCAGCTGGGAACCCGTTCCCATGTAGGGACAACCCGGTTCCCCATAGTAAAAATCAGAGACGTGATTTTGGATGCAGCCAGGAACCCGTTCCCACGTAGGGACAACCCGGTTCCTGCAGCACTTTTCTAAAAATGTTTTATCTTTGAAAACTCATAACTTTTGATCTGAGTATCCGATTTATGTGCCGTTTTGGGCGTTGCGAAGCTAATGAGATACTTTATCTGATGAATTGATAAAATGGGCAATAGCCAACTTTACTTTTAAACTCGATTTAATTATTAATGAATTGAAAGATAGTATATGTATATGTGCTTATATATATGACTATTGATGCATGTATTTGTGTTGGTGATGAGATTGTGATATCCATTGAGTGATGTTAGTATATAACATGTCGTAGATGATATATGTTTTGTGATTATGTTGTTGGGTTGCTTTGACAATTTGTTACATTGTGTGCAATGATGATGGATATAACGATGTTTGATCGTGGTGATGATTGGTGATTGTGAATATTAATATATTGTTAATATTAATATGTTGGTTATGGTGGCAATTAACATTAATATGATGTGTATGTTAATTGTGAGGATGTAGTGTACATATGTGAATGATTGTATATGTATGATGATGATGATTGATGATTGTGAATATTAATATGTTGTTAATATTAATATGTTGGCTATGGTGGCAATTAACATTAATATGATGTGTATGTTAATTGTGATGATGTGATGTATGAATGTGAATGATTGAATGATGCTTATACATGTACATACTTGTTGTGACCTTATTGGTAAGAGGTGTTAAGCGATGTTAAGCATCGGAATGATGATGATGTATGAAGATGTAAGTATGTGTCATGTGTGCATTATTCATAAATCATTTGCATTGGAAGGCTAATTCCCATTGTGTGGAGATTAGCGGGAAGTCATCGTGTGCCCATGTGGGGTGTGAGCGATGAGGCAGTAGTCGTGTGCCCATGTGGGGTGTGAGCGACTAGAGGGCAGTATCAAAGAGAGAAGTCCTGTGATATGATTCACGAATTTTGGTATCACATGCATAGTGTCAGTTGCATCATATGCATTGGTGATAACATGATTGGATGAGATCCAGTGTTATGCCTTGGTGTGTTTAGATGATTGATGTGTTGAGAAGATGTTGTTAATATGACTTGATCCTTGATGAAATTGATGAGTTGTGGGCCGATGGCCAATATTGTTGGATGATGCTTGCTTGTTGTAATAATTCCGATTATATGTATGATTGAGTGGATGATAATTACTATGAGATTTTATTGCTTATGATTGCATAATGCTTATTAATTCGAATGAAACTCACCCTTACCTTGATGATTTCAGATTAAGGATGTAGCGGCGTCTTGATTGGGTGAAGATAGCTTGTAAGCTAGCCCGTAGTTCGTGTCGAGTCATGCTCTGATTGTAACACTGGGGAACGATAGTTTATAGACGAATTATTATGTCGGTCTTGTTGTTTTATGATCGTTTTAGAATAACTTGCATGGATAATGAATATGCAATGTTATGGATTATTGTCCGCTGTGTTGAACATGAATTGTAATTATGTTAAGTGGTTCCTCGTGTAGCATGACAAATGACTATGGTATTTTTATGTTAAAGAAGTTGTGACATCCTTGTATTTCATGTTTACTCTGAATATTATTCTATTTTCCGCGGGGGTTTAGAAGGGTGTTACAATAGTGGTATCAGAGCACAGTCGGTCGTTGTGACCAGAGTCTTGTTGTTAATTTTCCTCTCGGTATACGACATGTGTGTGAAACACTGTCGGTACTCAGTGTGTTCTAATTGTTTGCTTGCAGAAGTGGGATTGAAACTAGTGGGGGAGAAGTCATGCTTCTCGGATATGTCTCAGATGCAAGATGTTAGAGTGATGCGTAGGGCAGCAGTACAAGAGTGTGGAGTTATTGTTTTCTGAAATGAAGGTGACATGGACTGAAGACTGTGGTTGTTATTCAGTCGGAGTGTCTCGGAGTAGATGATGGTTATTTCTGAGAAATGGAGTTTCGAAGTTGTGATGCTTCAAGTGCTACTGATGGACTGTGATGTTGTTGTGTGAGTAGCCCTATGTGAAAGGTCGCTGTTGAAGCAGTGATTAAAGGAAGTATTGTCGTAGATCTTGTCGTAGAATTACTAGTAAGTAATCGAGATGATAGTAGAGGTTATCGATGTTGTTGAGAAAGTTTCAAAGTGTGAGTAATGCAAAGAGACGAGTATGATCCCAAGGATAAGAAGGTTGATGATGGCGTACATGAATTTGATTTCAGGATGTTGCAGAAATCGAACTTCAGCGATGAAATGTGTTGTTTAAGTATAAGAAGTTTGGAAGCGAAGAGATGTGATAAGATGATGTTAATAATGAGATTAATTTGAAAAGAATGAGTTTTGGAGCAGAATTTCCGTAAGCAAATCGCAGGGAGATTGCTGAATCGTTATGAAATTTCGAAAATTCATAACTGGAGTTCTGGACATCCGATTTGAGTTTCGTTTGAAGCGTCGGAAAGCTAACGAGATGAACTTTGTTATAAAAATGGTTGCAGCAGCTGTAACATATTTAATTGTGTCAGGATGATGTTAGAAAGAGGTGAAGTTACGGTTACACATGTCCTTAGAACTAGACTTGTTCGTTGGTACCGCACGAGACCACAGCGTCAGAGTGGAACGGATTGAAAGAATAATGAGAAGGCTTGTTGTGAAGAAATTTTAGGAATAGGTGTTTCAATTGAGGAGTTCTGGAGATATCCTATAGAGTGTCGTAGCATGGCGTCGGTGTTGCAATTTTGGATAACAATTAGAAAATTCATGTCTTGAACTCTGAGTGTCAGATTAATGTACCGTTTGAACCCACGAAGAGGAGAGATTATGTTCTACATTGCGGAAGAGTTATAAATACCATAGACTGGTCCTATGAGGAGATATGATGATGTCGGTTAAAGAAGCATGAACAAGTGTTGAATAGGAATGCCTATTACCGTGATTGTTCAGAACGAAGTCGAGTAGAATATGTCGTTGATGAAGAAGATGATAAAGATGCTTTAAGTATTAATGGATTTGAGTGATGAGGGAATCAGTAGAAAAAAAAAGTGACATAGACTTTGGAACCATTTGTGGTATATTGTGATGCGTCGTTGATGGGTTTGGATGGTGTATTGATGTAAAATCAGTAAGTAGTAACTTATGCGTTGGGACGATTGAAAGCGCAGAAAAGGAATTATCTGACTCATGATTTAGAATTGGCAGCCATGGTTTTGTTTGAAGTTGCGGTAACATTAATTGTATGGTTCGAGATTGCCTCTAAAAATGTCGATGCTGATGGTGAAAGAGTTGGATTTAATTGAACAATTCAGAGAAATGGTGTTCTTGACGAGATTAGAGAAAGTCAGAAAGCTGATGTTGAGTTGATCGATAAGTCGACCTTGAATTACAAAGGTAAAGACAATGAATTCAGAATTGACGAGGATGGTGTAATGAGGTCTAGAAGTCGCAGTTGTGTTCCAGATGTTACCGAGCTGAAAAGGAATATTCTAGAAGAAGGACACCATAGAGAATTATTAGACTATGACAATGTTAATGAGTTTGGGTGCAAACTCGGAAAAGACACTATTATGTAGTAACAACGGCTTATGCTTAAATATGATTGTCGGCTATCTATTGACAAATTGAGGACTTGATCACCCTTAATCTCTTGTTGATAGTAGGCGGAATCATATAGATGGTATGAGATTGCTTGTTACCTTAATGGTATAAGATGTGATGAATGTTGAGATGTGAGAACAACCACTCACCATATTGTGGGAACTTATGAGAAAGTGAATATGAAGGGGTGCAAAGCATTGGACGGTGACTTAAGACGAGTAGTCGTAGTCGTACAACAAAAGTATGATGTAGAGTGGTGTTATGAGTGCTACTCGTGAGCAGTGAGGAATGAATATGTCGGAAATCCTACATGGAGAATATATGTTGATCTATAGGTTGGATTTAGAATCTTGTAGACATAAGGGTGTCGTGCCAAAGGATTAGAACCCTTTTGAATAATTGCCGAGATGATGGATATCCTATTATGGTTGAATGTAGTTAATGAGTATGTGTTCGGAGAAGTTAAGACAACGAGTTGATACTATGTAATGCCATAATAATTTTGTACTGTTGTAAGGTGTTATGTAAATTTATGAATATAATGAGGAATTATACTCTGCGAAGGACGGAGTTAATTTGATTCTTAGTGGAGAGCGGGACTCAGTTTAAGCTATCTTGTAAGCAATGGTATATTGGGGATGATGAGCTAGGTAATTATAACTACTGATGTGTGCTTGTTCTGATAGTCGGAATGTTTTAATAGATGAAGTAACTCGGGAATTTGCTCTGAGTAAGTGTAAGTATTACTTTATCGCTCAATTGGAAGAGTGTGCCTAAGGTTGGTACGTGGGTAAATGGAATCTATTACTACAGTGTTGATCAGTTGCGATCATACTATGGATTGTGTAATTGTATTATTGAGTTGTTGAGCGTATTGTATGGATCGCACCTCGAAGTTTCATTGTTGTTAACCGTTGGAGTTATAGCAAGTGGTACACCTGGGGATGGTCAAATGCAACGTAAGAACTGAATTGAATGCATGAGATATGCTTGTGTTGGTTATGTCAGATGAATTTTGAGACTCGACCAAGAAGGTGTTAACGGAGAATGGGAGAGTCAAATGAAGCACTCTTATCTGGGACTTTTACTTGAAGTATGTTTTCGAGGACGAAAACTCTTTTAGTGGGGGAGAGTTGTAACACCCCATAATTTCAGTTTATTAATTTAATTTGGATTTAAATTAAATAATTGGAATTTTAGTATTTTTATTGGGAATTATTTGGAAAATGATGAGTTATTGGCATTGGGCCTAGAGTGGTGATTAGCAGAAGAGGGGGTGTTGACTAAGCAAGCCCATTATAATATTTATTTTATTTTATTTTTCATAAAATAAGGAATTTGGGAAAAAGAGGAAGCAGAAGCAGGAACTGAGTCTGAAGAAAGGAGAACACGTGAAAGTGAGAAGAGCCAAAGGGGAAGAGAACCTTCGAAGTTTCGACTCTGAGGTAAGGGGGGATTCTTCGGGTTAGTATTCCTTATGTGATTGTAGGTAGTATGATTGATTAGGATTGTGGTCCAGTTCAATCGTACGTGTCGGGTTGGGAATTTGTTAGGTTTTGATAATCTTGTATGAATTGACATGATTTTGTTGATACTTGTGATATATGATGTTAATACATGTCAATAACTTGTTTGAAATGTGTAATTGTGTGAAAATCAATGATAATTGTGTGTATGTTCGTATGTACCTGAAATTGGGGTTATGGGATAGGGTAAAAGCTGTCAAAATGTTGATTTTGGCTGTGCAGGTACGTAGGAACCGGTTCCCATGTGGGACGAACCGGTTCCCCCTTGTAAAAACAGAGAAATATGGATTCTGGGCAGCTGGGAACCCGTTCCCATGTAGGGACAACCCGGTTCCCCATAGTAAAAATCAGAGACGTGATTTTGGATGCAGCCAGGAACCCGTTCCCACGTAGGGACAACCCGGTTCCTGCAGCACTTTTCTAAAAATGTTTTATCTTTGAAAACTCATAACTTTTGATCTGAGTATCCGATTTATGTGCCGTTTTGGGCGTTGCGAAGCTAATGAGATACTTTATCTGATGAATTGATAAAATGGGCAATAGCCAACTTTACTTTTAAACTCGATTTAATTATTAATGAATTGAAAGATAGTATATGTATATGTGCTTATATATATGACTATTGATGCATGTATTTGTGTTGGTGATGAGATTGTGATATCCATTGAGTGATGTTAGTATATAACATGTCGTAGATGATATATGTTTTGTGATTATGTTGTTGGGTTGCTTTGACAATTTGTTACATTGTGTGCAATGATGATGGATATAACGATGTTTGATCGTGGTGATGATTGGTGATTGTGAATATTAATATATTGTTAATATTAATATGTTGGTTATGGTGGCAATTAACATTAATATGATGTGTATGTTAATTGTGAGGATGTAGTGTACATATGTGAATGATTGTATATGTATGATGATGATGATTGATGATTGTGAATATTAATATGTTGTTAATATTAATATGTTGGCTATGGTGGCAATTAACATTAATATGATGTGTATGTTAATTGTGATGATGTGATGTATGAATGTGAATGATTGAATGATGCTTATACATGTACATACTTGTTGTGACCTTATTGGTAAGAGGTGTTAAGCGATGTTAAGCATCGGAATGATGATGATGTATGAAGATGTAAGTATGTGTCATGTGTGCATTATTCATAAATCATTTGCATTGGAAGGCTAATTCCCATTGTGTGGAGATTAGCGGGAAGTCATCGTGTGCCCATGTGGGGTGTGAGCGATGAGGCAGTAGTCGTGTGCCTATGTGGGGTGTGAGCGACTAGAGGGCAGTATCAAAGAGAGAAGTCCTGTGATATGATTCACGAATTTTGGTACCACATGCATAGTGTCAGTTGCATCATATGCATTGGTGATAACATGATTGGATGAGATCCAATGTTATGCCTTGGTGTGTTTAGATGATTGATGTGTTGAGAAGATGTTGTTAATATGACTTGATCCTTGATGAAATTGATGAGTTGTGGGCCGATGGCCAATATTGTTGGATGATGCTTGCTTGTTGTAATAATTTCGATTATATGTATGATTGAGTGGATGATAATTACTATGAGATTTTATTGCTTATGATTGCATAATGCTTATTAATTCGAATGAAACTCACCCTTACCTTGATGATTTCAGATTAAGGATGTAGCGGCGTCTTGATTGGGTGAAGATAGCTTGTAAGCTAGCCCGTAGTTCGTGTCGAGTCATGCTCTGATTGTAACACTGGGGAACGATAGTTTATAGACGAATTATTATGTCGGTCTTGTTGTTTTATGATCGTTTTAGAATAACTTGCATGGATAATGAATATGCAATGTTATGGATTATTGTCCGCTGTGTTGAACATGAATTGTAATTATGTTAAGTGGTTCCTCGTGTAGCATGACAAATGACTATGGTATTTTTATGTTAAAGAAGTTGTGACATCCTTGTATTTCATGTTTACTCTGAATATTATTCTATTTTCCGCGGGGGTTTAGAAGGGTGTTACAAGAAGCAAGGTTAACGAATTCTACATCTATTCTGTGAATATCAACTTGCTGAAACTCTGTTCAAATCAAAGCTCAGAATCTTCATCTTCATCAAAGCTCACTACATTGCTGTTGTAATATATTAGTGAGATTAAGCTTAAACGTTAAGAGAAATATCACAGTTTGTGATTATAGCTTTCAAGAAGCATTTGTAATACTCTTAGAATTGATTACATTAAGTTGTAAGGAACTAGAGTGATCGTGTGGATCAGAATACTCTAGGAAGTCTTAGAAGTTTTCTAAGCAGGTTGTAACTAGAGTGATCGTGTGGATCAGTATACTCTAGAAAGTCTTAGAGTGTGTCTAAGCAGTTGTTCCTGGAGTGATCAGTGTGTGATCAGAAGACTCTGGAAGACTTAGTTGCTGACTAAGTGGAAAACCATTGTAATCCGTGCGATTAGTGGATTAAATCCTCAGTTGAGGTAAATCATCTCTGCGGGGGTGGACTGGAGTAGTTTAGTTAACAACGAACCGGGATAAAAATAACTGTGCATTTTATTTTTATCGTCCAAGTTTTTAAAGTCACACTTATTCAAACCCCCCCTTTCTAAGTGTTTTTCTATCCTTCACCAAACCCATTTCTCATCATTAACAGACAAAAGACACGTTACTTTCTGATATTTAAGATCAGAAAGATCAATTTTATAAATGTTGTTCTTTCCCTTGCTAGTAAATATGATTGATCCATCTTTCTGACTTACAGCTTTACAGGATTTTTGATTAAAGATTATGTCATAGCCGTTGTCCTTTCCTTTTTTATTACCTCAAAATCTAACGTCTCAGCCAGATTTAAGCTTCAGGCTTTGGAACATAGACTTTCTTTCCGTCATGTGTCGCGAGCATCCAGAGTCCAGGTACCATGAATGATGTTTCAACTTTGATGTGAAGGATATCTCTTCAGATTCTGATTCAGTGTTAGAGTCATCTGCTGTGGTAGCCATAAAAGCTAAGTTGGCATGTTCATCTTTTGAGCTAGATTCATCTTCAGAAGATTCTGAATCATCCCAGATTCTGAATCATTTTTGTAGTGTCATGGTTCTTTACATTCATAGCAGATGACACTTCTTTTGCTTGACTTCTTACGTCCAGAGGAATTTGGTTTATCTTCTGATCTTTTGTAGTTTCCGAACTTCTTTTGTATGTGCTTCCACATCTGGTTGATCCTTCTTGAGAGAAGAGATAACTCATCCTCTTCTTCTGAAGTAGAGTCCTCATAGCTTTCTTCTCTAGCATGAAAAGCGTTAGTTTCATAATTTTTAGTAGATTTAAGAGCAACAGACTTACCTGTTTTTTGGGGTTCATGTTTATCAAGTTCTATCTCGTGACTTCTTAGTGCACTGATGAGTTCTTCTAAGGATACATTGTTCAAATCTTTTGAAACTTTGAATGCAGTGACCATTGGTTCCCATCTTCTGGGTAGACTTCTGATGATTTTCTTGACACAGTCTGATTTGGTGTATCCTTTGTTCAGAACTCTTAGGCCAGCAATCAGAGTTTGAAATCTTGAGAACATTGTTTCAATGAACTCATTTTCTTCCATTTTGAAAGCTTCGTATTTCTGGATGAGAGCCAGAGCTTTTGTCTCTTTTACTTGAGCATTGCCTTCATGAGTAATTTTGAGAGACTCAAACATGTTATGTGCAGTATCTCTATTTGTGATTTTTTCATACTTTTATTTTGAGATAGCATTGAGCAGAATATTTCTAGCTTTGTGGTGATTTTTGAAATCTTCCTTTTGTTGTTTGGTCATGATCTTTCTATCAATCTTATTTCCTTCTTCATCTACTTGATGTGTGTAGACATCTAAAACCACATCCCATAAGTCGGCATCTTGACCTAGAAAGAAACTTTCTAGTCTATCTTTAAAGTATTCAAAATCTTTTTCATCAAAGACAGGAGGTTTTGTATAGTTGTTGTTGCTTTGATCAGTTGCCATAGTGTTTTCCTTCTGGATCTTTTTCTAACACGGTTAAGTGTTTGCACCCAGAACCAAGAGCTCTGATGCCAATTGAAGGTTTAGAAAACACTTAGAAGGGGAGATTGAATAAGTTTTTCCTTTTTCGTTCGTAACAACAATAGACAAAACACAGTTTTTTTATCCGGCTCGTCACCCGCCAAGGTGATTTCGCCTCTCTCAATCGAGGACTTAATCCACTATAATCAAAACTGACTACAAATGCACAACCAACTGTTGTGACTAACAATACAATGCACAAGCCATCTGCAAGTGACTAACACCTCTAAGACAAACTAGTCCTAACCCTCTTGAGAAATTTGACCCAACTTGTCTCTCAAGGAACAATTACAAATTAACTTCAAATAATAGTGTTTCAGATTGCTTCTAATAAGCTTTAATCCCAATTGTGATTTTTCACTAAATTTAAGTACAATGAATATGAACTCAGTATGAAAATATTTTTCTTCACCATAAAAGTTCACGTTGGCTTTGATAATATTCGTTTTTTTCTTTTTCAAATGATCTTCTATTTATAGCTTCAAGTATTTGTCTGTTGTCTTGATCTTTGGAGAGAGCATTAAATGTTTGCGTGTTTGCTTTTTGTTTTTGTTTCTCCAACGAACTGCATGTCTGTTGCTTCTTCAATCATTCTTGGGAATTGTTCCATTTGAGTGATACAGCCGCCTTTTAATCATTATGTTTTTAACGGCATCTTATCTTAATTCAGAACTTATATTTTTAACGGCATCTTATCTTGATTCAGAACTTAGATGACTATAAATATATATCATAAATTTAAATATTAACAACATTTTTAAAAGAAAATAATTATTTGTCTCAATATTTTTTTAACTAACGAAAGTTTTGCAAGAGAGTTTCAAAAGAGCGTATTTCAATAAATTGTTATTTCCGACATTAAGTGTCTAAAGCCCCTTTTGATTATAATTTGAAGAAAATCTAACGGTAATTCTTTATACTAAGTTATGTGTCAATTACCACTAAACCAACTAATTATTGGTGAGTTCATCTTTTAATTGGTCCAAAAACAAATGAGTTTATTGTTTGACGAAACTACTTGTTGTCAATAAACAAATCTATTATACATAGTATACCGTAACGCTAACATCTTGGATTGGTGGAACCCTGAAATATAAAGTATATATAGTTTCTCCCCTCGCACTTATTTGTGGTTTCTCCCCCCGCACTTATTTGTAATCTTCGCTAACCTTAGCTTGTTAAATAGTACAAGTCAATAATATCTTAATACAACAACACAACTATCTTCTCTCTGATCTTCTTCCTTTCTTTCCCCGTATACATACCACGGACAAAGGTAGCAAAAGCATTCACCTGAAATTCTTTATTTTGTTTTTATCCAATCAACACAAAAATGAGTCTGCCTAAAGCTTATACTATTCTGATTACCTTCGAGCTGGGTTCAATTGGAATTAAATATCAAGGTTTAAACACTAATCCATTCCAACAATCATCCCCAACTATGTTGCTCTTCTTGACTTCTATATTTTGTCATATCGTTGCATCCAGAGCTGACATGAACTTAACAATCACTATGGTAATATTCCATATTTCTGGTGTTGTTGGATGTGAGATACTTCTTTGGATTCTCATCCCTCAGTTCTGGAATTGGTATATCATCAACCTATTCCTCTTAATACTTACTTTCATCTGTTTCTTCAACTTCCTCAATACTAGTATCACTAAGCTCTACCTTGCTATACATTCAAAAGCTATTCTACCTCCAAATCCGGAAGCATCTCTTTCTCAGCCTTAAGATTTGTAATCTGCTGTAAACATTCAAAAACTAGATGCTATGTGGTTTGATTTGGTAGATATTTCGTTTAAACATATGTAATGCAGTTCTGTTTTCTTTCCTCCTTATTGATGAGCATAATGATGTGTGTATGTTTGAATAGTTGGTTTATATATGGAATATCAATTTATAATTGCCTTCTTTTTAATGCTGGCTTCTCTACTTATGTCTAGTAATGACTTCGAATACTTTTAATCAATCCTTTGGGCAATGTAAATGATGAATTGGTCTATATATTCCCCTTATCTTTGCAATTTCGATGCCACTTACCTTAATTAAATTGTTGTTATTACTTAGCATTTTGTCAAAATGACCCGACCCATACGGATTTCACAAAATGGCAAGGGACTAAGCAATTTGGTCCAGCACCTAACATAATTTCTATAGATCCATGGATCTGAAAATCCCCGATCATATTAGATATCACTGAGATTGATAGATCCAAAAGGCATGACAGTGTCTAATATTTTCAATTCTATCAGTCATTCTGGAATTTCCTAATTTAGGAGACTAAGTTGTATAATCAATAATTTTTTGTCACTGTTTTTGATTAGCTTGAAGAATTTTGATTTCACTACAAGGGTTTTATAAAATGGTAGTTGATAGTTGATACATGTATTATTTGCAGATTACAGCAAACATCAAGCAATATTATGCAACCTGTTATTCTTGTATTCGTTGGAATGATTCTTTTTTGTGGTCTCCGTGCACCCAAAGTAAGATTTTGCTGCATTTAGATCTGACTTTTCAACTTGTATGTGCTCTCAAATTTGAAATTAGCGAGGACTTTTCATGTTGTTTGTTCCCTTACTTGATTAGTTTCCAGATTTGCCTTTTGCATATGATAATGTTGTGTTTCATGTTTGTTTCCATTTGCTCTAGTATTGTTGACATACTGTGTACCCTAGAGCTTGTTTTAAGTTACAACCAACATTTACTGAATAACTATGTTTGTTTTCTTTCCTGAAAGATCATAAGTTTTATATGGTTAACAAGAAACTCATATTGGGATTGTAATTTAAGTATGCCGGCAACAAATACAGATTAGGTGTTTGGCTGACAACTATGTACAACACAGATCCAGAAGCAGTTTGCTGAATAACCCTGTTTGTATTAGCTAGCCGTTCGTCTCATGTTTATCTTGCCCGATGCAACTTCTCAAAGGCGAGTTTTCTTACGTGATCTAAATGTTGTTAGTGATCACATTCAGTTACATTATCCTTTTTTTTAATTAAAAAACTATATAGTAATATATTTGTAAAAACTCACAATAGCGCGATATGGAACTAGCTCTCATCAGGAACCCACCCCATAGTATTTCGCCTAGATTTGATCCCCACTCAGTAGGTGGCTCACCATGAGGGGAAACGTGGATGTTCTTGATGAGCATGAAGAATTTCCAATTCATTGCAACTGTTTCGGAAAATTGTAGTTAATTCATGTATTAGTATTATGAGACCTGTTTTTCTCGTATAGCTTGAATGATTCGTTTTAGTTCTCTTTGTGAAACCAAAGTAAGATTTTGCTATATTTAGTTCTGACTTTTCAACTTGTATGTGCTCTGCTCTCAAATTTGAAATTAGTATGGATATTTTGTTGTTGTTTGTTCCGTTTATATTAGTTTCCAGATTTGCCTTCAGAATAACTATGCTTGCTTTCTTTCTCACAAGATAAAAAGTTTTAAGATGATTAGAAACTCCTTTTGATAACACTTGTATGCAGGCAACAGATTCAAGTCCTTTAAGTAAAATACTATTTGGTAGTCCTTTTCATTTGTAGGAACCAATCCGCAATTTCTTGTAAAGGTCATGACTGAAAGTGAAAGCTTATTTATTTTTGCAGGAGCTTTAATTATGGGAAACCTCTAACTTTATCCTCAAATAGTTACAGCACATCCCTTTTCATGTTCTAATCCCTATGAGATCAATATAGAGAAGAAAATTCTGGTGAACCTAGCTTTGAAAAATGACTTCCCTAGTAATAAGCATAAACCATAACATACTAATTGGACAAACAACTTAAAATATTATAAGTTATTTTTATTACAAAAGATAATCAAATCAAATTGTTTAAACCATAAGCTATCATGAAGAGCATGTGAATAAGATTGGTTTGGTAGATATTTGTTTGTGTTTATTCTCAATTTTCTGCAAATATGCAATTGTTCATCAAATAAAGCGCCAGGACATAGAATTGAAAAAGAAATACAGGATATTTTATTTTGGATTCGCCGAGCATGCAAATTTCAATTTACTCCAACCGTGTTTACATTGATCTGTTGTCTAGGTATTGGAACTGCTAATTTCAATGCCAATTCACACAATTTCAAATTTCCTTTTGATTGTTATTGTTCTGCTGAAACATATTTCTTCAAAATCATCTCTTTAAACATGGTTCTTTTACTAGAAATTTAATTTTTCTTTGCAAATATATATTTTTAAATACTTCCACAGTTTCAAAACATTACATGCATCAGGTGATTGTGTCTGAGCGTAGTTGTTATGTTATCTTTTGATTTTGTGTTTTGTAATCAAGAAATTTCTCAGGCCTAGGATGAAGGAGATAAAAATGATTGATGTTGAAACTGATCAATGTTACAACTTCATAATTCATAAAGCTAAAAGGAACAATCCTGAAAGTGACAAAAATGAAAAAGTTCATTGGAAAGGGTTGGTATGAATTCACCAAGAAAAAGAAGCTTCACTTTGGAGATTTATTGTTTTTTAGAATACAACGGTTTTCAAGATTCATATCTGGTGTTGCAAAGTTCTATTCAACTTCTACTACAAAGATGGGGTTGTTTGTGTGGAAGTCTGTTATTTGGCTATAAAGTCTTGTTGTCTCTAAGTTATTTGTTAAATTTTCACTCAGTTTTTTGTATTACACTTTGACACCTTCTCAAGAATGCTTTGTTTATTGTAGTTTAATATAATTACTGCTTTGTTTAAGTTAACGCACCATTTTACATGTTTCGATATGAAATATATTCATGGATGAACTAGAATACTCATCTCGTCAGTCCAAACCTAAAAACTCAAACCTTCCAGCTGAACCAATTTTTTTTAGAAGCTTTGATAACGTTATTCATGCTAAAGTTCAATGATCCTTAAACTACAACCCTACCTCCTTTTATATTTGTGTTGCTGACCTATATTGAACCCAATTTAGATATTCTTCAATAATATAACCCAAAGATTTGGACTTCTCATTACTAAATTACTTTTTTTCATTCAATTTTTCTATTTATAAATGTCTAATTTATAATTTTCTTAACATAGTTTTATTTAAATGAAATATAATACTACATGTATTTTAACTACTATATCTATAGATACATTTTAACAGTGTTCTTATTCATAAAACATGTACGTGCAATATCAACAAAATTTGTACGTACCTTTTTTTCTAATGCATTAAATTTTCATGAATTTTTTTTTTTATTATCAACTCAAATTTTTTAATAAAAAGTGTGTACTATACCTGAATCTATGTGTATGCATGAGTTATTACTAATTTTGGTAAAAAAAATAAAAAATTATTTTAGGACGGTAAATTTGGTTGTGGAGTAATTCCCGAATTTTTTAAAAAAATGAAAGGAATGAGTGTAGGCAGTTGATGTAGACAGGCAAGTGAGGGCAGAAATGAAGAAATGAAGGCAGTTGATGTAGACACCAAGTGAGGCATAAATGGAAAAATGAAGGCAGTTGATGTAGACAGGCAAAGGAAGACCGATGAAAAAAGTAAGACAGTTGATGTAGGCAAAGGAAGGCGGATGAAAAAACGTAAGACAATTGATATAGACAGGCAAAGGAAGCCAGATGAAAAAACGTAAGACAGTTATGTAGACAGGCAAGAAAAAGGCAGAAACGAAGGAATGCATATTAAAACAGGAAATGAATTCCCTGCAGTCAAATAGTAACTGCAGGTAATCTCAACCATTGAATTGTAATATCTGTTTTTATTTGCTTATTGAACTTTAAATCAAGGCCATTTAATTATAATCCTATGGTCCACAAAATACCAACTGCGTGACAGTGTGATTTCCTGAGTGCAGGGAATCACGGTCTTATAACAAAGTTTTCCAAGTTGAAGACCAGCGGAATCTTCTCCCCAGCACATGACAAAAAAATTCTTAGTTATAAAAAAAGCCTCTCATTGCAATGCAATCCATAGTCTGTTAATACTAGCACACACCATTTTGAGAGTCCTTCAATCAACACAAAAATGAGTATGCATAAAGCTTATACTATTCTGATGAGTATGGAGTTAGGTTCCATTGGAATTAAGTATCAAGGTTCAAACACCAACCCATTCCAACCATCATCCCCAACCTTTTTCCTGTTTTTGATAGCTCTACTTTGTCATGCAGTTACAACCGTGGCTGACTTGACCTTCCCAACTACTATGATCTTGTTCCACTTCACTGGTGTTGTTGGATGTGAGACACTTCTTTGGATTCTCATCCCTGAATTCTGGAAATGGTATACCATTAACATATTCCTGTTACTAGTTACTTCATTCTGTTTCTTTAAGTCCATCACTAGTAGCTTCACTAAGCTCCTTATTCCAGCACTTTCAAATGCTGCTATTGCTGATCAGCCTCCAACTTTGGAACCACATGAGTCTCAGCCGTAAGATATGTAACCTGCTTTAAACATGAAAACCTAGATGCTATATGGTACATGTTTTGCATTTGTGTATAATATGTTATAATTGTTCTTTACAACCCAAAATTCAAAAAGGAATAGGATTAGTTGCGGATGTTAGCTCAATTGTTATTAATGAGCATAATGAAGTGTGTGTTTGAATAATTAGTTTATATATGTAAAACCAATGTTAAACTGCCTTCTTTTTCTTGCTTTATACTTATGTTTATTTTTACTTTAGAATTTCAATTTGAGCATAGAATGATTTAGCCATTGTCTAGGCCAGATCACATATACTGCAAACAACTCAAACAATTAATTATTTAATTATTTTAATGGCTTGATTTGTTGTTGCTAAAGCTAATCTCAATATGGAAAAACGAAATTAAAATCAAATATTAGCTTGGGAATTTGTTGGGAAGAGGATAGAATTGATCACAAATGATCATGTACTCTCAGTGAATATAATAGGAGTTAACCTGCGATGAGATGCGTAAGAGGGCTTTGTGTTCTGTTATGCAAAAGAGTGAATGAATTACCTAGCTATCTAGCTAGGGTATTTTTAGATTCGATTACTTGATCCAGGAGCCACTACAAAGAACAATACTGGTGTCTATGAATTTGGCCACGCTGATAATGGGGTGAGTCATCCCTCATAGTAGGAAGTGTGGTTAACCTATGAGATGAGATGACTTCAGTTCTTCCCCTAACACGTGGCTTGACACGTTTCCCATGGGTTGCAACTGAGGAGGGTTCGGTCGGGCTGGATCACATGCTCTCCACCTGACCCCCACCCCTTCGAGCCATAATACCTTCCTGTTATTTATGGACTGCACCCAAAGTAAGATTTTGCTGCATTTATATCTGACTTTTCAACTTGTATGTGCTCTCAAATTTAAAATTAGCAAGGACTTTTCATGTTGTTTGTTCCCTTTATGATTAGTTTCCAGATTTTCCTTTTGCATATGATAATGTTGTTTTTCATATTTGTTTCCATCTGCTCTAGTATTGTTGAAATACTGTGTACCCTAGAGCTTGTTTTAAGTTACAACTAACATTTATTGAACAACTCTGCTTGTTTTCTTTCCTGAAAGATCATAAGTTTTATATGGTTAGCAAGAAACTCATATTGGGATTGTAATTTATGTATGCAGGCAACAAATACATATAAGGTGATTTGGGTGACAACTATGTAGCACACAGATCCAGAAGCAGTTTGCTGAATAACCCTGTTTGTATTAGCTAGCCGTTCGCCTCGTGCTTATCTTGCCCGATGCAACTTCTCAAAGGCGATTTTTCTTACTTGATCTAAATGTTGTTAGTGATCACATTCAGATTTACCTTTTGCATATGTTGTTTTTCATGTTTGTTTCCATTTGCTCTAGTGTTGTTCAAATACTGTGTACACTAGAGGTTGTTTTAAGTTTTAACTAACATTTACGGAATAACTATGCTTGTTTTGTTTTCTTTCCTGAAAGATCAAAAGTTTGTTCACATTGGGATTGTAATTCAAGTGTCTAGGCAACAGATACAAACTGGGCGATTTGGCTGACAACTATGCTGTGCAAAGATCCTGAGGCAGTTTGCTCAATGACTCTGTTTGTATAAGCTTATACTATTCTGATAATCTTCGACCTGAGTTCAATTGGAATTAAATATCAAGGTTTAAACAGCCATTCACTCCAACAATCATCCCCAATTATCTTGCTCTTTTTGACTTCTATCTTTTCTCATCTTGTTGCATCTACAACTGATATCACCTTGCCAGTTACTATGTTCATATTCCATATTTCAGGTGTTGTTGGGTATGAGACACTTCTTTGGATTCTCCTCCTTGAACTATGGAAATGGTATATCATTAACCTATTCCTTTTACTAATCACTTCCTTCCGTTTCTTCAACTGCATCGGTACTTGTATCACTAAGCTCTTTCTCGCTATACATTCAAAAGCTACTCAGCCTCCAAATTTGGAATCACATGAATCTCACCAGTAAGATTTGTAACCTGAAAATGTGAAAAAGTCAATGCTATGTGGTTTGATTTGGTAGATATTTTGTATTTTGTTTATTCTAAATATTATGTTT
This sequence comes from Vicia villosa, assembly GCF_029867415.1. Taxonomy (NCBI): domain Eukaryota; kingdom Viridiplantae; phylum Streptophyta; class Magnoliopsida; order Fabales; family Fabaceae; genus Vicia; species Vicia villosa. The sequence continues at coordinate 405,359 of NW_026705657.1, read as the reverse complement.
AATATGTATTTGTTGTTCATTCAAATAAAACCCTAGGAGATAAAACTGAAAAAATAATACATTGTATTTTAGTTGCAGATGTCAGGTGAATTCTTTGTCTAAACATATGTAATGCAATTCTGTGTTTTACCCCTTATTAATGAGCATAATGATGTATATGTTTGAATGGTTAATTTATATATGGAAAATCAATGTAAAACTACCTTCTTTTAAATGTTGTCTACTTATGTCTATTTTATTTTTGAAATTTGAATTTGAGCCTAACTCAACAGAATATGCACCTCATAGAATGATATAGATTATCTAGTCCATATCAAATTTACTGCAAGCATATCAAACAGTTAGTTATTAAATGGCTATGATTTGCCGTTGCTAAAGCTAATCTCAATAGGGAAAAACACAACTACAACCAAATCTTGGCTTGGGAATTTATTAGGAAGAGGATGGAGGTGATCACAGATGATCCATAGCAGAAATGTACTTCCAGATTTGTCTTCAGAAGGTAAAAAACTTTACGACGATTAGTAACTCTCTTTGATTACACTTGTTGGGAGATTGTCCTTCAAGTGTGCAGGCAACAGATTCGAGTCTGCTCAGTGACACTGTTCTCATCAGCTAAGCCCTACACCTCATGCTTGTGTTCCCTGCTGCAATTGCTCTATGGTTGGTTTTACTTTATCTAAATGTTATTACTGATTACAATGAATTTCATTATTTTAAAAATCATCATTTTTACTGAATTTTATAGTTAATCTGTGTGACCAGTTAGTGTTATTCTTCTAGAGATTCCAAGATTATGGGGAAAGATCTAGGAGCTCGAATGAGGTAGAGAAACACAAACCCTGAATCAAAGAGTGGACAGAAATAGACGGCAGAGGCCAAAAGTGTGGACGGAAAACTTTAGGATGATCATTCTTTGAAGGAAATTTTTGGAGGGACTAAAAACAAAATTCGCAATATTTAGGAGGATGACAAATATATTTAACCCATATTTCATTTACTACTACAGTTTTTTTTTTCCTATAGAGTGATATGCATTTCCTTTTTGTGTGTGTGCATAATTTATGGTTTGTGTTTGATTTTGAAAGATTCTCATGGTTTTTTTTATAGGTCCCAAAGAACAAAAGGAATGTTATATGTAAGAAGAGTATGAGAAGTGGTTCTATAAATACTAAAGAGAATGTGAGTCCTGGTTCGCAGGATCAGACCTTAAGCAGAGCTGTTGTTCAGAAAATGAATCAAATTCTTCTCATGAGCTATGTGGAGGGGCATCTTAAGGTTTGAGTCAGAACGATTATACAACTCTGAATTTAAATGGCAAATCAAGATCTAGTAGAGATCCTTCTCTTGGCCATGCAATGTGATCGCGAGGAATTAGTTCTTACCATGTTTTCATTCTGCATTGTATAGAGGAGAAGAGAAAGAATAAATCAAAGTTTGTGAATCCTATAAAACCTTGTCTCCAATGGAACTAAGGTAACTTTCTTTCTCAATGGCATTCGCAATATTGAATAACAGCTGATTAATATGCTAAAAGCTATTTATCAACACCATGATTGAGGAAACCATCCAATATGTAAAGCTTTTACAGTTTCAAAGATACATTTTGGGTGATTAGGCTGACAACTATGCTGCACCAAGATCCTTAATCATAAATATTTAAAGTTGACAAAAGGCCAAGTGATATCACATAAATTTGTCATGGTTAAAGACTTATCAACTACAGAAACATATACAACAGAATTAACTCAAATTCAACCTAAACTAAACATATGTCTACAATACCCACTAAGCAAACAGTTCCTACTCCATGTAGTAATCATATACACAAATCTGAAACAAATTACTTTAAATTCTACTAAAAAGAAAACAAGTTCTTAGCAAGATGCAAGCACCGACACGGCAAACCAGCATTTAACTAATTGACAGTTTAACTTCATCTGTGTCTATCCACCCTACTAGCGGAATCATTGCATCAGCATTTAACTTTGTTCTTCCGAGAATTCTTTGTTTTTCATCATTCATTACCTCCCTTCTCATACAATTAACCAACTAACTAACACCACCACTAAAACTACTTTATTACCCTATCATTATGTATTTGCACCCCGCACACATAAGAATCATGTGGAAATAGAGGATGGACAAGCCAGTTATGCTAAGTTTTAGAAACAATTGGGAAACTTGGTAAGACGCTTAAGCCTATGTCATGAACACAGTACCAAAACCTTATACTTCATGTGAAAATTTTAAATTTAAATTTAGTTTGATGGTACTTCATTTTACACGAATTTCAGACGAATTGATAGCAAACCAATTCACAGTTCATAGGAGGAGGTACATGTGAATTATGTGACTATGGACCGGACCAACCAACCCACAAAAACAAAACAGTCCCTCCATAACCAGTCATGTGTCATCCATTATATAAATATAAAATAAATCATTTTGGTCTTTTGGTTAATTTAGCAAGAGCTATAGTCATAGTGATCCTCATAATTTTTTTTTGGGAAATAAAGCATTACTTATATTACCAAAATCGAGGAAAACAATAATCATTTCCTAACCCCTCCTAGCATTTTCGAGGATGGAATCTTAGAGGTTTTTTTCATTTTATATATATGATATGATTTCTCGTAGGTTTAACTACTTCAAATCATTTCCTAACCCCTCCTAGCATTTTCAAGGATGGAATCTTAGAGGTTTTTTTCATTTTATATATATGATATGATTTCTCGTAGGTTTCAAATAGAAAAAAAAAATTCCCTAAGTCATGACTAGAAAATTGTCTTATGACTCATAAATTTTATAAATAAATTATTAAAAGAAAAGGAACTTATTCAATATAATTATTGAGTGTATGACATAATATAAAAAGGATTAATCTTGAACCTTGTCCATAAAATAAAAAATAAAAAAGAGTAGTCTTCTATATTCTTCGAGTTTTAGAGAGCAAGGCACAAGCTGTGAGCATGAATCCAAGATACAACAAAGCATGTAAAGGATTGGCGGCCATATCAGCTAACTGCAAAAAAAAATGATTTATCAAGGACTATTTATACAAATGGTGGAAGCTTTATATTGAATAAGTATAAATAGGAACATGTCTCTTACCTGGAAGGTGAACTGATCTAGTAAGCAATGCCACCATCAGGAATTGAATGACCAGTTCCATAATCAGAGACAGTGAAATTTCCACTGAACTTACTGTAGAGAAGCTGAAGAAAGAATTCCAGTAAGATTAGATTGTTACAAGAGAGAAAGCAAAAGCATAAGCATAAATATAAAGGCCAATCAATCTATCATAAAACTATTATTACCCGGGAGATAGAGTAGAGAATGAAAGCAAGGTTAGACTGAAGAAAAATGGACATGATTGGAGACTGAATAAAAGTGGGCATGATTGAATATGAACCCTGCTGTCCTTCGGCATTCTTTGACCGACATGAACGTTGGAAGTATATCACAATTAGGATGATTATGACAGTAGCAAGAAGACTTGCCAGATTGGGAAGATTCTGCCGATAAAATGCTTCGCCAAGAGCAGAAATCTTGTCTGTTTTAGTTATCAACAAATGGAAGAGAGCACTAACAGAACCCTCAAATTCAGCTCCACGTCCAGTATTAACAATGGCGGGACTAAATGCCTGCCATATAATGTTTCCACTGTAAAATATGGAAAGGTGCCCTGGTTGTTAGAAGTTGCTATAACATAGAAAGCACAAATTTCAGACTTAAAAAACGTACCAGATAGCAGTGGCCATAAATAGCGAAAGATATCGTTTTTGAAGAAGCTGATCTAAACATTTCGCAATAATACCCACAAAAAAGAGCTGCAGAATGATGAGTACAGCATTTCCTACTCCAAATTGGCCCACACTACCATGCAGCCCTAAAAGAACATAACCAACTGCTTGTCCAAGAGCTATCAAAATAGCAAGTAGATTTTTGCTGCCATATAAAAGAAAAATTAATTCAATATAATTATAATTTGAGTGTATAACACAATATGCCGCCCTATAATGAAAACCAACTTATCAAAGAGAACCGGAAATATAACATGAATGCATTTAATAAGTTATATCTCATACACCAATAATTAGGTTAAAGAATAAAAATTGTACACTTACAAAAGAGGCCGATCTTGAATGATGTTACATCCAACCAGAAATACCATGAGGATCTCCGAAGTCACGATAGGAGTGATTCCAAGTGCCAAGAGAGTTCCATGTTTTGAAGCAACGACAGCACGCATCCAATAGAATGGATCTGCATTTGTTGTCGAGTGTACAGGGAGCAGACTGTAAACCAGGAAAATGAAAAGAGAGATGACAGTATATATGATCTTCTCTCTAAATGGCAGTGACACTTTTGAGTCAGCAGTCTGAACTTCGGGAAGTAACCGTCTTACTAAATGCGGCAGCCTAAACCCACTTCCCATCTTATCAGAAGATGTTAATTTAACCTGCATCATACATCAACATTCTTATCAAATGATGTTAATTTTTTAACCTATAAAAGCATAGCTGCATGCATCGAAATAATACTATATAACGGAGATGTATTCATAATCGTAGATATAGAAGAAATTCATGAAATTAAGCAATATAGGCAAAATAAGAAGAAAAATATTACAAACCCTAACTTGCACGAGAAGTAAACAGGAAGTACGCAAGAATTGAAGTGGATTTTTTTTTACTGACTATGTCTGGTGCTGCTCTCCTTATATATTGATTTTGACCCCTCTTCCAAGAAAGCCCAATTTTAAATTTACTTAATGTGATTGAGAATCAGATTTTTATTCTACTTATTCTCATGTGCCAACTTCATTGCCCAATAAAAATAGTTTGGTAACTTTACACAACTGAAGTGGCGCAACGATATTGGTTAATTGATTTGTCACTCAGAAGATATAATTGGAAATTCTTAATAAATAGAAAGAATTTATTATGTAAACATGAGTGTTATTTGTTTTTGTTTTTTCCAATTTTCTAAATGTTGATACTAAAGATACGGTTTAAGGCAATTAAATTACATAACTTTTTTTAAAATCTTTTCAAATTTTAATTTTCTTATTAGCTACTAAAATAATTAACGTTATAACATGTATATTTAATATTAAAAAAATATGATAATTAATTTGTAAATTCTTTTGGAATATATATATATATATATATATATATATATATATATATATATATATATATATATATATATATATATATATATATAATTTGGTGACGATATAATAAAATTTATTTATTACACTTTATCATAAATGAGTGCGTAACTAACTAATTTAATATATTAAATTAATTTCACTATTTTATTTTAGAGGAAACAAAAGGTTTGTTTAGTGTTTATTATAGGATAATAATAAATATTTATTTTATAAAAGGTTTGGTACAATATAATATTATTATATGGTTTCATGTGTTTTGTACACATTAGATAAGATAGTAGTGACATAAAAAAAATTATATTCAAATTATAAAAAATAATTTCATAACTTATTTTTAATTTTTAAGAGATGTGAAATTCATTTCAATAGAATAAAGTTTATAAAAAATAGAAGGTAAATGGCAACAAGTTTCGGCACTACTCTTTTTTGGATGGCATAATCAATCCTCTTATTAACTACATTCATAGGCATAGGAGATATATATAACATTGTTATTCATAATAGTCTTGGACTCTTTGTAAACGTTCATATGCTTCTGGTGCTAAAAAATTATACGTGTCTAAAGCAAATGGTATGAAAGCATGTTGATTGTCAGAACACGCTTTCTCATGTTTGACTATTTTCCTTGAAGCAACTTTGAGAGATTCAATGTTTTACTTAAAATATCATTAGAAGCGATTCAATGCTTTACTTAAGGCTTTCTGTTCTTTCTTTTTTTCATTCCTCCTGCCTCATGAATCTCATATAACCAGAAAGATTTTGTTACTCTGCGATTGTGATTTACTTAAAGTTGTCAATTCTTTGCAAGAGGCAATGAAAATATGTGGCTCCTCTTCTGCTCTGGCGATTCGTGTGACCAAGCTGGAGTGTTCTCTTTAGGATGTGGGGAAGCGATATAAGGTTGCTTTTGAATCTGTTGAGGAGAAGACTCATCAGGTGGAGGAGCACTGAAAAACCTTCCTTCAAGAGACTGGGATCTATGGATAGGCCTTGAAAGCTCTCCAAGACAACGTGGCCAGTCTAAAACTGCTTTAACTTTTTAGGGAGTTAGACTACAATTAGTATTGGGTTCTAATAATTTTTCATTTAGTTGAGGATTCAACTCCAAATTTTTTCAGTTACACAAAAGTTTTATGCATGTCCTTTCTAACAAAACATAATCTAAAACACCATAATCCATAACATAATATAACAAAATAACATGTTTTAATATCATAATCTAAAACATCTACCACAATCCAATATATATGGGAAAAATTCAAATTAAATGTGTACCTTATAAAAATGGAGAAGAAAAAATGAATCTATAAACAAATATGCTCTAAATCTGGTTCTAATCTTCTATCTTGAAAGAATAAAGGCTTTGAGTATTTTTTGAGTAATACTGGTAAAAAAACCAGTGCTATCGCATGTGGCCCGTCTGGATTCACATTACACGTCTATGAAACCATCATTTATAAAGTTTAAATTCATTCTTCAATTGGTTAGCGTTGACATAATTACAAATATAGGCTAATGATATGTATAAATTTTTAACCATTGATTCGTACTTACTAGAAAGATTTAAAAGATGGGCATTAAAATTAACAGTCTACACCTAGTATCTAATAGATACGTTCACATCTACCTGATGATCTATAATTGCAAGGACCTTCGTTATGATGAACAATTTACTGTTGTAAATTAGGAAATAAAATGAGAAATAAAAATAAATCTTAAATTAATATACTTTACCACGAGAGTATTAAGTCTTTAACGTTAACTTAAACAAATTTGTCGTTGGCATTCCAAGATTGCAAAACATATAAATCAAATTTGCTACAGATTTATATATAGATATGTAATCCTAAACTTTTTATTTTGAATCAATGCACAAAAATAGATTAGCAGTTGCTAAAAAAGATAGATTAAAAAGAGAAGTTCGAAAAATATGTGATGTAGAAGAAGCCTTCAATAAAACAATAAAACAATCGTGCATTGAATTTTACAATGCACGCACTTCATCATTGATCAACCAGCCTATAACAACAAACTGCACCATACAACTCCATGAAGAAATATATCAAATTATATATTCATTATTCGAAAATTGCAAAAATACCAAGTAAAAATGGATATTTAATTTGGATCACAAAAGATAAGGTAAAAAGGATTACCAAGTAACAAAGTGCTTGAAAACCCTCTTGTATACAATATTTGTAATAATAATAATAATAATAATAATAATAATAATAATAATAATAATAATAATAATAATAATAATAATAATAATAATAATAATAATAATAATAATAATAATTGATACTGTAAAAGTTTAGTAAATCTAAAAATGAAAAAATAGTTATGGAAACAAGAAATGAAAAAGAATAAATATCCATATGTAAATGTAGACTCAAAATAATAACATGAGAAAAGAATTAAATATCACTTTCGCAAATGGAATGAATAATATTTAAAAAGATATTTAAAAAAAAAATTTACACAATATATTAATAAAAGATAGAATTATAAAAATTAAACAAAGAATGTGTATTTAATCTATTTTAAATGAGTAAAAAAGTTACAAAAATATGTCAAAAAAAGTATAAAATACATTTTAGATAATTTATTAAAAAGTTGATACAAAATACATAATTATAAAAGGTATAAAAAGAAAATGAATGAAAAAACACGTTGAATAAATTGAACACGTGATATTTGAAGGGACAAATAGGTGTTTAGGTAAAGTGGGTCAGGGTTTTGGTAAGGAAACGTGGTTTTGGTAGCAGTGCTATATACGATTACTTAATAGGATTCGAGAAGATTTTAGGAAACAATCACTTGTCTCGATTGCAACCGAATTGAAGAAGAACTCTTCTTCCAAAAAGGACATGGTCAACAACAATATCAATGGTATTAGGTAAGCAATTATCGAAAACATTTGTGATTAATAATATGAACTTCTTCACCATGATCTTGTTGAAAATTGTAGTGGGTTGTACCGAAAGTGAAGTTGTTGTTATTTCATCTTTATTTAGATATAGTTATTGATGTTGCTTTGTTGTTTTCTGTTGAACATCTGTCATTCGTGTTTGTTTTCTATTACACCAACACATGCTAATTTTTTTTCCCTTTTGTATGTTGGTTTGGAAAATGTTTTGCATGTTGTTTTGTGGTTGCAGAGGAAGTTCTGAGCAGCAGAAAAAGGATGCGTATTGGAGACAACTTGAGTTGGAATTCAATTATCTTGAAGAGGATGAGTCTCAAAGTCTAAGAAGGCTAATAGAAAGCGTTGTCGGGAAGAGGCAAATATAGGTAAGGAAAAAGGGGATTTTTTTTTACATAGAATGGTATAGGTCAATGAACATGAATAGTTAATGGGATTATTAGTCTATCCACATGATAGTCTTAATTCTTTAATGTTATCTCACTTCACAATAAATCTCGACGACAAATAGTTTAAGAATATTGTCTTTATGTTTAATAGGATCTCATGTTTAAGTCAAACTTAACATTTCATTAAACGGACTAGGTATTCTAGGGACTTTATTATATTAGGAAAAAAACATAATAAAGAATTTTTTTTTACTATTAATAAATAATTTGATACAAGTACAAAAACTATTGGCCTCTAGGCTTGCACCAATAGTTAGATGTCTTGTTAGTTGATGATCCTCTTTAACATTAGAAGGACTCCTTGTAACACCCCGAATTTATTGATTATTTTATTATTTATTTGTTTTATTAATTATTATGTGATACGATAATTAATTAAATTGTGTGTTTTCTGTTATATTTGTGATATTTGTGTTTTGAGTTAGTAAGTGTGAAAATGAAAAAATAGTGAATTGGGCCTAATAGGGTGTTAGGATGAATAATAGTGGAGGTTAATGTTTAGTAAGCCTACTAAGATAATTTTATATAGTAAGGGTTTAACAAATAAGAGAAAAGAGAAAGTGAGTGAGAGAAGTGAAGAAAAATATAGAAAGAAGATAAAAGAGAAAGGGAGAAGAATGAGGCAACCCTATGGAAGAAGATCAACTAAGGTAAGGGTGGATCTTCATCTTGTTATGGGGTATATAATTTTATATAATGGTTAGTAACATGTTAGGATTTAAGGATTGAAATTCTAGGTTTTGACATGTTAAGTTTTGAATGAGAAATCATGAAATTGATGTTTGAATCATGTTTTAATGTTTGAAAATTGAACCTACATGTTAGATATAGGTTATAATATCTTAAATCGCATAAAAAATGATTTTAAAACGTATTTTGAGTGAAGAAATCGCTCAGGGAATCATTTTGTCCGCGCAACATTTTTCTGCAGATCGCAGAGTTCGCTCAGCGAAATAGCCGAGTAGAATTTTTATAAAACTTCAAAAATTCATAACTTTTGATCAGTAACTCCGTTTGAGTCCCATTTCGAAGCGTTAAAATGCTAGCGTGGTATTCTTTTCAATAAAAATAATCTAGTTAGCACTAGGTGATTAAATCATTGTGTAGTTTTGTAAAATGACATGTATGTGTGTATATATATATATATATATATATATATATATATATATATATATATATATATATATATATATATATATATATATATATATATATATATATATATATATATATATATATATATATGTTGACAATTGGTGTTTAGATGGATTTTGTGGCATTTATTTGTATAAACATGATACTTGAATTTTATATGTATGCATGATGTGAATTACTATTGGTTGAGAATAACATGGTTGAGCTATGTTTGCTACTTGTTATTGGTGATGTGTTGATTTAGTGAGTGTTGTGGAGATGTTTTCATGTGTATTTCTTAACATGAAATTTTGTATGTTTGTGTAAATGCGTGGTAAATTCATATGTGATGAATTAGTGAGATATATGCTTGTATATTAAGATTGAGATATGGTCTTAATTTCATATGGTGGTCGATATTTGCACATGCATTCATTTATCAGGTGAGAAAGAGGAAATGTTTGGTAGTTCCGTGGGAGCTATTGACTTGTCCCAAATTGGGAGATGAGTTTGAAGTCTAGAGGGCAAACTTATTTTGGTGGTTATCTGCTTGGAGATGATAGACGCGGGTAATCTGCTAAGGATAACATTAGTGTTGTACCCCAATTTTTGACCACTAAGATCCCACCATATTCCAAATAGTAGGATCATCATTATTATCATTATCACCATTCATATATCATTTGTTAACCCAAAAATACAAAAAAAATTATCGCTTGTTACTTGTGTCCTAAGACAGGAGACTGATCAAGAGGAGGCTGAGCAAATTAGCGTTTAGAGACCCACAAGGAAGTTCAACATTCTCCTATGATTCAAAGGGTTTTCTCATCAATATTTAAGTCCGAGGATAGCCCAATTCAAGATCAACAACTATCAAGATCACTTGAGGTCCCAAATTAGGGTTTTGGCCTAATTCCACTAGAGGGTTGACTTTTAAGTAGGACATGGCTCCAAGACTTAAACCATGATTCAAGGGCATCCAAATCAACATTACAATCCATCCATATCATTCATTTGAAGAGGAGACCTTGATTCATTAGGAAATCACAAAACTGCAGTTCATTTGGAAAAAGTCAACTATGTGGGTCAACCATTGACTTTTGAGAAAAATGGTCAACTATGAACTTTTAAGGATTCAAATCATCATCATATGATTATTGAAGACATTTGGCCAAATAAAATCAAGAAAATTCATCAAGAATCAAAAAGTCAACAAAAGTCAGATTTAGGGTTTTTAAGTAAATTTAACCTGATTTTGGGAACTCCAAATTTTGCCTACAGACACAAAAATCTCCAAACATGAAAGTTGTAGATCTTGATCAAACAAAGAACTCATCACATTGAACATTTCTTCAAAAAATGATTATTTTGATAGATATGGAATTTTGAAGATTATGTTCCAAAAAACTCAGAAAACTTTTAAGTGTTTTCACTTAGATTTTTCCTAACTTTATGGCCATTTTTCTCCATGATCCCAAAGGAGTTTGAGAAAATTTTTAACAAGGGACTTGAAGTATGTAGAAAGGGCTTTCCAAAGAGATCAATAGCATGAAAATCCATGGCTTGAGCTATGAGATATGATTTTGTGAAGAAGGCACCATGAACACTTGAATTCAAGTATGAACATGAAGAAATTATGAACCAAACATGTTCAAATTTGAAAGATTCCTTGCATGCAGCCCCTATAACTTTTTTAAGAGGCCATTATCAATAGATTACACTTGATTTTGAGCTATGATCCAAGTGTTTAATACATTATCCAAGTGATCATTCCATTAATGGCATAAAGGTCACACTTCCATTCTAGAAAAACATTGCTTTTACAAAGTCCACTCTCCTTGAGCCTCACCCATGCTCCCTTTGCAGAAAAAGAAATTTAAACACAACAAGCAAGCTCTATAAGATTAGATCAAAGTCCCTACAAGCATGCTTAAGCCTTGTACCTTCTATTGAAACCATAATTTTCTCCTTTCTTCATAAATAAGCAAGATGGTACAAGTATCACATGGGAGCCCAAATGGCTCAGATTTTTCCTCCCACAATACCTAATTTATGCCTATAAATAGAGAGCATTGCTCATTGCATCCCACACACCAGAATTCTCCAAGTCACCTATCACTTGAAATTCTCTTTTTTCCAATCTTTGCATTTTCATAGTGATTTTAAGTTCCACAAGTTCTGGGTGTCAACCAAAGTTTTAAACAACTTCTAAATATCATTTAGAAGCTGTCTATAATTTCCACAACCTCTCAAAAGCTCCCAAACCAAAAATCATCATTTTCACCACCATTGAAGCTCTACCAAGGTCTTAACTTGCCAAAATCAAAACCAAACACAAACCTACCAAGTCAGCCTTTCCAACAGCTTCTATTTATCATATGGAAGCTATTCATAACCTCTAAACACTCACCAAAGGCCTCAAACCAAAAATCATTCTTCAAAACTCCATTAAAGAACCTCTTTGAACCAAAGTTGCCATCTTCAAATTGGCTCATGCGTTTTCAGGATTTTGTGTTAGATACCTTCTAAATCACATATAGAAGCTATCCAAACACCTATTTCAGTTCTGTAACACCTGGAATCTAGCGTTCCAGCCATAACTTTTCTTGCTTGTAGGTGAAATCGAGCTACAGGAAGGAGAGGTGATTAGTCCATTCTAACTGCCTAGAAAGCTTCCTTGGAGGTCATTGGAGCTATTCAAATCAAGAGAGTCCTTCGGTAACACCTCCAGGCACGAATTGGAACTCATTTTTAGAGGTATGTAGCTTGAATTCGAACTCTATGTTTTAAGCATCATTTCTTATTTTTCTTGATACCAATCTGATCAGAATAATGTGAGGAATGATAGCCCTAAGGTTTTAGGGTTCAATTTTGTGTGTCCATGATTTAATTTAAAAATTGAGTTTTAGGGTTCTTGCATATTATCCAGAAATTTGAATGTTTGAGCATGAATTAATTGTTGATAGTTATGTGTCTGAATTTATGGTGATAAGCTGGTCATTTTGATACTTTATTTTGTTAAAAATGAATAAGATTTGAGAGAATCTGAATTCAGCCATGGTTGAGTTTTTTGTTGTTGTTCCCACGAGGAAGAAGATGGCCATGGCGCCAATCTTCATTTTAAAAACATAAAATCAAAATAAAACAAATTGGGGGCGTACCACTAACGACTAAATCGTATAGCCCAGTTGGTTAAGTGTGTTTGTTTGTTGCGCATGCCCAAGGTCTAGGGTTCAAATCCCCCTCGCCCCAGACCTTTTTACTTCTTTTATTTTTTTTCATATTTTCCACTTAAATTTGCTATGTATTGAATTGAATGCATCACACTATCACCGCGCGCGCGCTGATTCAATGGCTATTGTTTTGAGTGATGAGTGAGAGGACTTGGGTTTAAACCCTCCTAGGGTCAAAACCTTCTTTTTTGCAACTAGTTTATTTCAATTTCTTCACAACTTTAAAAAATCATTAAAAATAGGAAAATTAATCTTTTTGACTCCTTTTTTATGTAGTTTATTTGTCTTGTATATTTTTAATCATGATTAAAAAACTCAAAAATATTTAATATCTTATCATTTAAAAATTAATCAAAAACAAGTCTTTTTATGTATTAAAAAATCAACTAAAAATCACTTCCTTTGAATATTTTCTTCAAAGTAACTTAGTATGTTTTTGTATATATTTGTTTAGGGTTAGGATTTAATGTCATTAAATTTCCTATGTACCCTTAGACCAATCCTCTTTTAGGATTTGGTATTTAATCATTAAAATTGATTAGGTTTAGGTGGTTGCTTCAAAACCTAATTTTAAATCCTAATTTCAAAACCCTAGTTTTAAAACCCTAATACAAAAACATGTTGATCTTTGTTATCCATGAACTTGTTATATTGTACATACTTGTTGATTTTAATCCAAGCTTTTGTACTTATTTGTTTATCTTAATCATTATCATTGGTATATATACTTGTTGATGTTTATCATTATGTTATGTACACATTACCCATTGTATTATCATTTGTATATACTTTGTTTATCTAACCTACATGCATGAGTTTCACATTCATCATCCATCATTCATTCATATATGAATCCATTCAAATGGTATAAACATCCTTTCTTATTATCATTCATTATTATTATTACTTACTTGTTTGTCATTTGTGACACATGTTATCATACACACACTTGAGGTATCCATTGATTGTTTGCTTAAGTTGTTTGTTGAAAATCCAAAGGAATGGGAATGTTAGTGACTAAAATTGTCAAGGTACTCAAACTCTTTTCCAATCTCTTTTACTTTTGTTTCAAGTATTATTAAAGCTTTTCACTTGTTTCATGGTTTTGTATTGTTAAAGCTCAACCAAACCCTTTTGTTTTTTAAACCTTGGTACTAAGAGGAGAATTATTCCCGGTGAAACTACTCTTAGTCCATTGACCTTTGTATTGTTAAAGCTAGGTCTCTTTGTTTTAAAACCTTGGTGTTAAGAGAAAAATTATGCCCGGTGAAACTTCTCATAACCCATTGACCTTGTATTGATAAAGCATGGTCCCTTTTTATTTTAAAATTGTTAAGTATTTTTAAAGCTTAACCCTTTTAAACTTGTTAAGTATTTTAAAGCTTAACCCTCTTTTAGAAACCTATGAGTATTTTAAAGCTCACACCCAAAAATATTTTGGCCACTTTGGCCCTTTTATTTTTCCTTTTTAGGGGAACTACAAAAGCTCTGACTTTCCTTTTCTTTAAAAAGGGTGTGTAGGCCTAAGATGTGATGTCTTATCAAGCTCACTTTCAAAAACTTCTTTTCCCATTCCCACCCTCTATTTTAAACAAGTTCACGTAGGATTTTCAAAATACATGTACAAACAAAAAACAATAACATTTTTAAAGAGGTTCCCATGGAGTACCATGGATATGAGGGGTGCTTAAAACATTCCCCTTGTATAAAAGACCCTATTATCCAAATCTCTGATAAGTTTAGTTTTGATTTTAAAAACTTCTGTGGGTTTTATTTGCTCTTTCTCCCATTCCTTTTGGAAACAATAAAGCGCGGTGGCGACTATGTTTAAAACAAATGAGCTAAGTATTTCCCATGGCTTTAGTCTCACCAATTTCACCGTTACAATTAGTACCACATGCATTTGCATTGAGTCGCATTGGAGTCACATGTGTCGATGTGAATTATGTCTTGTGTGATTATGTGATAATTTGTGTGATTTGTAAATTGGTGATAATTGTGAATGATTTACTCGATTATCTTGAATCTTTTGAGCCATATTGTATATGAAAAACATGTGATGTGTATCTATAAAGTGTTTAATACATATTTGTTGGAAGTGTAATGAATTTGTTTATTGTATGTTGATATACATTGCTTATTATTATATATTTATATAATAATATGAATTATTACCCTTCTGTTGGAATGATGTTTTGTACGACATCGCTCAGGTACTGAGGAGTAAAGGTGCTTACTTGCAAGGATTTAGTCAAGAATGTATTCCTTTATTTATTCGTTTAGTACTTTTGGATTTTGATTCGTGCTCTGATTATGTAACACTAGAGAACGTTGTTTATTCATGTTTTCAAGGATACTTTGTATTACTTTCTATTGTGTTATTTTAATAAAGTTATGTGAATTTTGGCCATTATGCCTAAGTTTTTAATGAAATGAAATTACTATGAGACAATAATGTGTTTTGTCTAATCAAATGTGAATCCACTGCAAAAGTGCATGTGTTGGAATTATGGAAACAGGAAATATATTTAAAGTATTATTGAGCATGGTAGGTGTTTATGGTTTTTGATTTATGTGTGACACCCTTGAATTAATATGCATGATATCTTACTCTGATTTATATTATATTTTCCGCGGGGTTTAGAAGGGGGTGTTACACTTCTCATATTAATGATGGTTAGTAATTTGTCTAGTTCGCCTCTATAACTCTCTTGGTTAACATAAAACCGAGAAATTTGCCTACTTTCATGCCAAACGAGTACTTGGATGGATTTAGGTGCATGTTGTAGTCCTTGACTAACCCGGAGATATCTTCTAAATCTATTGCGTGGATCTTCCCCTTTGAGGTCCTTACTACCTTGTCATCAATGTAGACTTCCAGGTTGTTCCTAATCAGTTTTAAGAATATTGCGTCCATGAGTCTCTAATATGTGATGTCTACATTTTTAGAAAAAAAGGAATGAAATTGTAATAATAGTAGCCATAATTGTACTTGAATTTTGTCTTGGGTGCGTCCATGCGATTTATCTTGATTTGATTGTATATGGGGTAGGCATCCATGAAACTTAGCATTTTGTAGCCCAAAGATCAGTCAATTAGGCGGCCTATGTTGGGAAAAATATTCTCTTCAGGTCAAGACAAAGATGTGTCCGGCTTGATGACTTGGTGGTTCAAGGGACAAATATCTAATTCTTTCAAGTCTTCTATTGGATTGAACCTCTCATTTTTAGTCCTCAATATATGGTCCCAGCTTGCTACATTACATTTGTATCATGTGCTTCTAGAAAGGGGTGGTGCCTTGTGCGAAGTGCTCCCATTTCATTTCCATACTATTTTGATAGCACTCTTGGTCATCCTCTTGGTTCCCCTAAGATATTTTTCTTTAATTATTTGTGTGCTTGCCTTTGAGCCAAACATTGTTTCGAGCTTTATGTGGCTCTTGTAACACCCTTCTAAAAACCCCCGCGAAAATACAATAATAATCAGAGTAATCATACAACAAGGATGTTAAAATTAATAAAATAAATAAAATACCAAGTCGTTTGTCATGCTTTATTAGAATTAAACCAAATATCAAAACATGTGTTTAGCACAACGGAAACTCATTTTAATAATGTTAAGAAACATATCTAAACGAATCAACAATACATAATCCATAACCAATAATGACAACGATGTACATCAAGTAACTCTAAGACTATCGACCCCCAGTGTTACAAGATCAGAGCATGACCGACACGACTCCACATAACCGGATAAACTCTACGAGTCATCCTCACCGATCGCTTAAACCGCTACTTCAATCTGAAATCATCAAAGTAAGGGTGAGACTACATCATAATTAAATAGCATTATAAATCATCAGATATAGAATTTCATAAGCAATTATCCACCCTACTTAGCATATTCAGATTTATCAATTCATACCAATCACAAGCACAAGTCAAAAATATGCACCAATAACACCACACAATCATAACACCGGATTTCATCCTGACATGTCACAATTTATACAAAGACCATGCAGACTCTTATGCATGTGGTACCAAAATTCGTGAATCACATTCACAGGACTTCTCTCTTTGATACTGCCCTCTAGTCGCTCACACCCCACATGGGCACACGACTACTGCCTCATCGCTCACACCCCACATGGGCACACGATGACTTCCCGCTAATCTCCGCACAATGGGAATTAGCCTTCCAATGCAAATGATTCATGAATGAATGCACACATGTCACATACTTATAACATCATATATCATCATCAATCCGATGCTTAACATCGCTTATCACATCTTACCAATAACGTCACGACAAGTATGTACATGTACATGCATCATTCAAATCAAATCAATCATCAAAACACATGATAACAACATTTACCATGAATAACATCCATCTGCATCATCATTCATCAAAACACATGATAACCATATTTACCACGAACAACATCCATTTGCATAACAAGCAGAAGCAATCACACTATAACAACACACATCATTGCACATATTCAATTATGCAAACAACAATTCATTGCACCTCATCAACTATGCAAAACAAGAATAAACCACATTTGAAGAAAACGATACTTTTCAAAATAAAATCAAGTTATTGTTGTTTTCTTTATCTCATATGGTAAAGCATTCAATTTAAGGAACAACGTCCAAAACGGCGTATAAAACGGACTTACGGTTTGAAAATTAGAAGCTTTTAAAGTTAGAACAGTTTTCAAAACGTGCTGCTGGAATTTGTACCGGAACCCGGTTCGTCCCACATGGGAACCGGTTCCTGGACCCATAAATGTCATTTTTAACGTTTAAAAACACTGGAACCCGGTTCCTCCCACATGGGAACCGGTTCCCACGAACCCAGTAGCTGAAAAAAGTGATTTTTAAGACTTTTATGCATCCCAAACACATACCAACTCATACCATTACGAAATTGATCATCGATAACATCAAAATACTCCAAATACATGATTCTAATGCACAAACAACATACTACAACACCATGTAACAATACTACATCATCAATTGCAGTCAATTCATCAAATCATACATGTCAGTGTTGGTATTTCACAAAACCTAACATCCCAAATAGAGATTCTAATCCCTTAATTCAATCCTATCATCATCAAAATCATAATACTACATAATTAGAGTAATCACCCCTTACCTTAGCCAAATTCTTGATTGGTCTTCTCCCTCTTTGTTCCTCTTCACGTATCAGCTTCCCAATCTCTCTTCTCTTCTGCTCTGCTTTTCACGTTCCTTTTTCCTTTCTCCCAATTCCTTATTTCCCTTATTTTATGAAAACATAAAATAGTTAGTAATGGGCTTACTCACTTAGCACCCCCATACTACTAACCTCACCATCCGGCCCAATGGCCCTTAATCCATAATTCTACAATAATTCAACCAAATACCAAAATAATTTTAATTAATAATTTAATTTCCAATTAAATTAAAATTAGAAAATATGGGGTGTTACAAATCTCCCCCACTAAAAGAGTTTTCGTCCTCGAAAACATACTTCTAGTGAAAAGTTCCAGATAGGAGTCCTTCATCTGACTCTCCCGTTCTCAGTTAACACTTTCTTAGTCGAACTTCAAAATTCATCTGACATAACCAACATAAGCATGCCTCATGCATTCAATCTCAGCTCTTACGTCGCATTTGACCATCCCAAGGTGTACCACTCGCCATATCTCCCAAAGGTTAACGACAATGGAGCGTTAAGGTGCGACTCATACAATACGCCCAATAATTGAGTAATATAATTACACAATCCATGGTTTGATCACACCTGATCAACACTGCCGTAAAGCATTCCATCTACCGAACGTACCAACCTTAGACACACTTTTCCATCTGAGCGATGAAATAACACTTACACTTTTCACCAACTGCTTCCTTCAAGAGCTTGATAATAACATTCCTATACCATTGAATTTCAACTATCTGACTCCTCCCAAGTCATACCACAATTATCCAATACGTTATATTCCGCTTTTGCTGCACTATTTTGATTACTCATTACAACCATCATTACCAATTAGATTTCTGAGTTATTCCCAATTCCGACTCTCTTTACTCATTCGTTCAAGAATCCTTCTTTATCATACATGGTACTAATCTACCACTCCGCAATACTTACTCACACTCAAAACAAAGCCCTGATTTACTTCCTCTATTTAAACATTCCAACCATCAGAATGAGTACACACAAGTAATTATAATCACACTCATCATCCTTAATATACCATTGCTTACAAAATAGCTCAAACCAAGTCTCGTTCTTCTCTAAGGATTAAATCAACTTTGTCCTTCATAGAGTATAATTCCTCATTATATATGGAAATCTACAATAATACCTTACAATAGTACAAAATTATTATAGCATCATATAGTATACACTCATCGCCTTAACTTCGCTGAATGCATACTTGTTAACTAAGTACATCCACAATAACATACTCATCATCTCGGCAATTATTCAAAAGAGTTCTAATTCTCTAGCACGACATCCTTGCATCCACTAGATTCTAAATTTATTATATAGATCAATTCATGTTCTCTACGTAGGCTCCCGGCGTATTAATTCCTCACTGCCCACGAGTAGTACTCGCACACTACTCCGCATCACACTTTCGTTGCGCGATTCTGATTACTCATCTTAAGTCACCGTCCAATATATTGCACTCTTTCCTATTCACTTCTTCATAAATTCACACAGCATGGTGAGTGAATATTCTCACAGCTTAGTATCCATCATATCCTAAACCATTAAGGTAACAAACAAGCTCATCCTATCTATATGATTCCTTCTACTATCAACAAGAGATTAAGGGTGATCAAGTCCTCAATTTGTCAATAGATAGCCGACAACCATATTTAAGCATAAACCGTCGTTACTACATAATAGTGTCCTTTTTCGAGTTTGCACTCAAACTCATTAACATCGTCATAGTCCAATAGTTCACTCTGAGTCTTTACAACTTGCACACTTCTCTCTGATTGGATCTTGTCAGTGAGATACCAACATCCAAACATTTTACACAATCCCCTTCATAGTCACTTATATACTCGTACATTACTATTTATCTCGTTCCAAATCAAAATCCTCCTCTTAGCAAAAGACCGCGACAACATTCATACTCCTGGTTTCACTACCAATCTCATGACGTCTTTCGCATACCAATATATTTCACTCAGAATCTCAACAAAGTCTTCCTCATATCAATAGATGTTAGAAATCCTCTACAATTCTTCTTTTATACTTGTCGTCACTTTGGCATCACAAATACGACTTCAACCGTTCTAAAGTTTATTCCACCTCTACTACTAATTCACTTCTTACTAAAATCCATCGGTACTCAAATCATCTTTATTACCGAATATCTCATCAACTTATTCCTCAACAACATATTCTACTCAATTTTGTTTCAAACAATCACGGTAGTAAGCATTCCTATTCAACAAGTCTTGCGCTTCCTTAACCGACTTCAGAATATCTCCTCATAGGATCAAAAGTTATGGGTTTTTTTTTTTTAAGTAAAAACAATTTTCCAAAAACACACAGTAGAACCCGGTTCCTCCCACACAGGAACCGGTTCCTGGCTGCTTCCCATAACTCGTCTCTGATTTTTACTATGGGGAACCGGGTTGTCTCTATCTGGGAACCGGTTCCCAGCAACCCAAAATTCCCACGCCTTTTATTTTATAATGGGAACACATTTCAAACAAGTTTTAAACATCAAATAACAACATATATCATGGTTATTAAGTCAGCTTTGCTATACCCCAAACGACACTTAAATCAGACACTCGAATCTCAAGATATGAATTTTCCAATCGTTGTCCGAAATTGCAACACTGACGCCATGCAGCGACACCTTAAATGATATTTCCTAAACTCCTCAAAAGGTATACTTAATTCCTAAAATTTCTTCTCAACAAACCTTTTAATTATTCCTTCAATCCGTTCAACTCTGACACTGACATCCGTGCCGTACCAACAGCCAAGTCTACTTCTAAGAGCACGCGTAACCGCAACTTCACCTCTTTCCAACATCATCCTGTCACAACTAAATATGTTACAGCTGCTGCAACCATTTTTATAACAAAGTTCATCTCTTTAGCTTTCCGACGCTTCAAACGGAACTCAAATCGGATGTCCAGAACTCCAGTTATGAATTTTCGAAGTTCTGCAGCTATTCAGCAATTTTCCGGCGTTTTGCTTACGAAAATTTCACTCCAAAACTCATTTTCTTCAACTCGATCACATTCCAAACAGCCCCTTATCATATCTCTTCACTTCCAGACATTCTTATAACTTGAGCAACACATCCCATTGCCGAAGTGCGATTTCTGAAACATTACGACCGCAATCCTTTTTGCAACTTGCAGCTGAACCTCTTCCGAGACGCAAGGCTACTCAACTGACAACTTCGCAGCCCATCAGCAGAACTGATACATTACAACTTCTTAATTTCCCTCTCCTACAATAATCATTAATTACCTCTAATCATTTTCCTTCCAGATGTTCCAACTTAACTACCAATCAAGTCCTAATTTCAAGTCACCTTCGATTCGGAAAACAACAACTCCAACAACGCTTGCACGGTTGCCAACAACAACCTACTAAATCAATCATCTTACAACTGAAACATAACCGAGAAGCGAAGCTTCTCCCCCACTTCGCTCAAACCAACCCCTGCAACAAAACAAACAAGTACCGACAATGATCCACTCACATGTCACGTACCAAGGGCTAATACGCCGACAGTATTCAACTGTCGTGCAACTCAACAAACTCTACAATTGGCCGGACGGACCGACCTGCTCTGATACCACTATTGTAACACCCTTCTAAAAACCCCCGCGAAAATACAATAATAATCAGAGTAATCATACAACAAGGATGTTAAAATTAATAAAATAAATAAAATACCAAGTCGTTTGTCATGCTTTATTAGAATTAAACCAAATATCAAAACATGTGTTTAGCACAACGGAAACTCATTTTAATAATGTTAAGAAACATATCTAAACGAATCAACAATACATAATCCATAACCAATAATGACAACGATGTACATCAAGTAACTCTAAGACTATCGACCCCCAGTGTTACAAGATCAGAGCATGACCGACACGACTCCACATAACCGGATAAACTCTACGAGTCATCCTCACCGATCGCTTAAACTGCTACTTCAATCTGAAATCATCAAAGTAAGGGTGAGACTACATCATAATTAAATAGCATTATAAATCATCAGATATAGAATTTCATAAGCAATTATCCACCCTACTTAGCATATTCAGATTTATCAATTCATACCAATCACAAGCACAAGTCAAAAATATGCACCAATAACACCACACAATCATAACACCGGATTTCATCCTGACATGTCACAATTTATACAAAGACCATGCAGACTCTTATGCATGTGGTACCAAAATTCGTGAATCACATTCACAGGACTTCTCTCTTTGATACTGCCCTCTAGTCGCTCACACCCCACATGGGCACACGACTACTGCCTCATCGCTCACACCCCACATGGGCACACGATGACTTCCCGCTAATCTCCGCACAATGGGAATTAGCCTTCCAATGCAAATGATTCATGAATGAATGCACACATGTCACATACTTATAACATCATATATCATCATCAATCCGATGCTTAACATCGCTTATCACATCTTACCAATAACGTCACGACAAGTATGTACATGTACATGCATCATTCAAATCAAATCAATCATCAAAACACATGATAACAACATTTACCATGAATAACATCCATCTGCATCATCATTCATCAAAACACATGATAACCATATTTACCACGAACAACATCCATTTGCATAACAAGCAGAAGCAATCACACTATAACAACACACATCATTGCACATATTCAATTATGCAAACAACAATTCATTGCACCTCATCAACTATGCAAAACAAGAATAAACCACATTTGAAGAAAACGATACTTTTCAAAATAAAATCAAGTTATTGTTGTTTTCTTTATCTCATATGGTAAAGCATTCAATTTAAGGAACAACGTCCAAAACGGCGTATAAAACGGACTTACGGTTTGAAAATTAGAAGCTTTTAAAGTTAGAACAGTTTTCAAAACGTGCTGCTGGAATTTGTACCGGAACCCGGTTCGTCCCACATGGGAACCGGTTCCTGGACCCATAAATGTCATTTTTAACGTTTAAAAACACTGGAACCCGGTTCCTCCCACATGGGAACCGGTTCCCACGAACCCAGTAGCTGAAAAAAGTGATTTTTAAGACTTTTATGCATCCCAAACACATACCAACTCATACCATTACGAAATTGATCATCGATAACATCAAAATACTCCAAATACATGATTCTAATGCACAAACAACATACTACAACACCATGTAACAATACTACATCATCAATTGCAGTCAATTCATCAAATCATACATGTCAGTGTTGGTATTTCACAAAACCTAACATCCCAAATAGAGATTCTAATCCCTTAATTCAATCCTATCATCATCAAAATCATAATACTACATAATTAGAGTAATCACCCCTTACCTTAGCCAAATTCTTGATTGGTCTTCTCCCTCTTTGTTCCTCTTCACGTATCAGCTTCCCAATCTCTCTTCTCTTCTGCTCTGCTTTTCACGTTCCTTTTTCCTTTCTCCCAATTCCTTATTTCCCTTATTTTATGAAAACATAAAATAGTTAGTAATGGGCTTACTCACTTAGCACCCCCATACTACTAACCTCACCATCCGGCCCAATGGCCCTTAATCCATAATTCTACAATAATTCAACCAAATACCAAAATAATTTTAATTAATAATTTAATTTCCAATTAAATTAAAATTAGAAAATATGGGGTGTTACAGCTCTTTACGTGCACCTTTTTTTACTAACAAACCAACCAAAGAACCCTGGAACGTTTTGATGTTGTTAGGGTCGAGCTAGAGCCTTTGGAAAGAGCTGATAATAAGATCATTGTTGAGCTTCATGGGTCGATCAACACTCGCTTTACATCTCAAATATCATATTGCACTTTTACGATAATTAGGTCATTATTTTGGGGGAGAACAACAATGGCGTCTCCATTCTCTCCCTAGGGTTTTGGTAATTTTAGCGGGAACGATATGTCCTTTCAAAACCTTCCTTGCATACTTTATCCTGGAGGAGATAGATTCTCCTCCGACAGCGAAACCTTCGATGATGGTATTGACGGTGGTCTCGAGGCTTTGCTTAAACATCTTCGAGAAAAAATGGTTACAACAAAAAGTGGGTAACGATAAGTTTTGCTCAGGTAAGTTTTATCAGGCCTCATGGTAGACGCGAATTGTACTTGCTAAAAGTATAATATGTGACAATCCCTAGTAATTAAGGGCTTTCAGTGGCTTTTAGGATTTGTTGTAGATTTAAATTTAGCTTGCGTAGGAAGTGAGAAGCTCTGTCTAAAAGTGAGACCATGTCTCCTCAACTTTAAGGCTGAGGTATTTATAGGAGTTTTTTGGCCTAGATTCCAAAGGCCTAGGAAGTAGTAATCACTTTTGAAAGAATATGGGACTGGATAGTTAATCTTGTATTATTCAGGATATTGTGATTAATTTCCCTTTGATTTTTTTGCTCAGTTGTGAACTAGAGATACATAACTTTCCATGTTCTCCCATTTCAAGCGAGTTATCTAGAAAATGGGCGACGTATTTGAGGAAAGGACGTCACATCTAGCAAACGGAGTTCACTAGGAAGGCATTAAAGCATAACATCATTTGCCTCCCACATTTCCCCTTGTGGACTCTTTACAAATATACCAATTCATTACGATATAAAATTTGATGGTTATATATGTTTATGAAAAGTTAACGTAATTGAACCTTAAGGTTGTGTTTGATAGTTGGATTTTGGAGGAAAGGGGAGGGGAAGGGGAGGCTTGTGGGATGATAAAACTCTATTTGGGAGTTTTAAATAAAGAGAGAAAGGTTTTGGGGATTTTTTGAAACCCTCCAAAGCCCCCATTTGACTCAGTTTTAGAGTTCCCCCTTATTGGAGGTTTTTAAGGGATTTATGCGAAATTAACATATTTACCCTCAAAGTCATTTCAAAATTCAAATTTTAGACATAACCCTAACTTCACAACATGCATCATAAACTCTTCGATTCTCTCAATGTGAGAACTGAGAACGGCATCGCGTCGCCTCTCTCATCCTTCACGAATCCGGTGATTTCCAGCGGTTTTCGGAGAGTTTTCTCCCGCTCCCTCGCTCGTGATTTCTTTCATTGAACAATTTTTTCTCGTCTCTCTCATCCCTCACGAAGACGGTCTCTGCGGCAATCTCCAATAATATTTCTCTCTCACTCGCGAGCAACTTGCTTCTGGTACAAATCTCTCTCACTCTTACTTCTACACATGTTCATTCTAGGAAAATTTGAACTTCTATTTCTTCCCACAATGAATGTTATTGTCTGTGATATTGAAACTTCCTGAAAAACATTGGAATAGGTAGCTGGCTACTGGTTTTTATGGAAGCCATAGTTTTATTTTCATTTTAATAAGTACTAAAAGCTTCAACACATTTTCTTAAACCATAGCTACTGATTTTGGTATTGGAGCAAAAAACTATTTTAACATAATCACTTTTGTTTGATTGGATTTAGGTTTCAATTTTTAAATGGATCATCAAACAATTAATGTATTAAGCAGATGGAGAGAAAGACTTCAAATGACTACTGCTCATGTTCTATGTCTTGTAGTTCATTACTGCATAATTAAAATTTGATATTGAATTAGGATTGTTGATCGTAGTTTGACGCTAGAGAATGAGAGAGTGTGAGATAAGATGATGAATATAGTTCCAACTAGTGAAGATCATAAGATAATAAGAATGAGTCCTAAAGCCTTTTTGGACTTATGTTCTATATTTCAACAAGAGGGTGGTCTTCTACCAACACAAAGGGTAAGTGTAGAGTAACAAGTTGCTAAGACACTATATATATTCTAACTTCCAATGTTAGAAATCGAGAGATTCAGTTATGGTTTCGACACTTTGGCGAGACTACTATTCGTCATTTTCATCGTGTGCTTAGGTCGATAATTGAGATAGGACGTACATATCTTAAACATCCAGATGGTTCACGCATTCCTCCATAAATTCTTGTAAACAATCGATTTTACCCTTATTTTAAAGATTGTGTTGGGGTGATTGATTGTACACATGTTCATGTAAAAGTACCATTGGCTGAAGCTTCAAGATATCGTGGTAGGAAAGACTTTCCTACACAAAATGTGTTTGTCACATACTCATTTGATCTAAGGTTTACTTATATTTTGCCTGGATGGGAGGGAACTGCTTATGATTCTAGAACACTAAAACATGGTCTACGGAGAATAAATGGTCTTAAAATACGTAGAGGTTGTTAAGACTTATTGATTCTTTTTCATTTAATTTTTTTCCTAATAATGTTAGTAATAAATTTTTTATTTATAGGTAAATTTTATACTCTTGATGCTGGATTTATGTTGAGAATGGAGTTGATTACGCCACTTAGATCAACATGTTATCATTTGAAAGAGTTCTCCATCATAGACCCCCTAGAACACCTGAGTTGTTCAACCTTCACCATTCATTGTTGCATAATGTTGTTAAAAGGGATTTTGGGGTTGTGAAGAAAAGATTTTGAATCATCTCAAGTGGTTCTGAAGCTTATGGAGTCGACACTCAAAATTATATTATTCTTGCATGTTGCACCTTGCATAACTAGTCGATGGGAGTAGATCCCAACGAAGACTTGATTGTTGAGGTAGATGAAGAAATTGGCAATCAAAGTGCTCCTCAAGCCGATCATGGACATTTAGAAGTAGACGAGGATGAACAACACACACGTTTAGGGAAAATTTTTAGAAATTTTATGATTAATGCAATGTGGAACGATTACATAACACACAATTAGGGAAAATTTGTAGAAATTCTATGATTAGTGCAATGTGAAACATTACATATTTGGTGTTTATTATGATGTATTTTGTCTGATTTGACTTTATTTCATTTGTAATGAATTCCTTTATATATATATATATATATCATCATTATTTATCTATCATATTTATTATTTTGCAATTATAATATATCAGGAATCGTGTCTACCTCTGAAAGAGAGATATGGACAATGCTCTCATTAATGACTTTGTGCATCTAGCAAACGAGGGAAACAAAGTAAACAGAACCTATAGATCAAAAGCATATAACAACGTCACAAAGGAGATAAGTGAAAAGTTTCATAGATCTTTTCAAAAGGAGAAGGTGAAAGGTAAATGGAAATTAGTGAAAAGAAATTTTCATAAATGTTTTGACATTTTCAAGAACTTGAGTGGATTTGCTTGGGACTCAAACACAAATTGTTAGATTGCTGAAACTGAAGTTTGGAAAACACTAATTAAGGTATGTTTTTCTTGTTAATTATGTCTCAAAAAATAGATACTACTTGTTTTTTCTACTGTCATGTATGCGTGCTTGTTGTGATTTTATTTGTTCAATGTCAAAGTGTAGTGTAGAATTTCTGTTTGTTGATTCATTGTGAACTGCTATCATAACAATGGATAGTCTCCAAGTAATTATTAGGCTCATTATGAATTTTCTAATCATTGTGAATGGATATTGTCAACTAGATTTCAATATTTGGTATAGAAGTTAATACTAGAAAAACTTAAGCCTGTATTATGATCAATAATCACTATATCCATATAAATTTGATAGAGTAATTACTAGTTAACTAAAAATAAATATATGCTTTTATGTGTAAATATTGATTGAGGTTTTTAGGTTTTAAAGTAGTCTAAATATAACTAACTGATTTAGTGCAGATGGTTAATGTATTTTAATTTTTTCTAACAAGGGAATGTTTTAAGACAAAAATTAAATAATGTCTGAATGAAAGTATTTTGAGTATTGTACAAACAAAAATTTGGGAATTAGTCTGAAGATTAATTTATATATAGGAGAATCATGAGTATGCTACTTAAATAAAATATTAATTTAGAATAAAATTTTGTTTGTTAATGTTCTAATTATTAAACTGCTATCATAACAACTAGTTTTGTTTGTGAAGTGATCCCAAGAATTGTTTGTTGTTCCCTAATCATGGAAGCAATCAAAAGCAATAATATAAGAAAAGGAATAGAAAATCCATATCCTATACTGCTAGATTTCAATAATATAAGAATTATTTGTTTGCTATACTGTTATATCATTTTAGGAGGTCGGTGTTACACAACGCTGTCCGAGATTCACATAAACTCTAGTACTCTACACAAACAATGCACTTGGAACATGTGTATCTGAAGTTAAAACTGAATTTGACTGACAAATAGAAATTTTTAGGTAACATAGTTTACATCATCATTAGTTTTCTCGCAACAACATAATTGGGATCCCTAAATGGTTTTATGTTATTTATTTTATATTGTTGTATGATTATGATAGATACAACTGTGTTGTTTTGAACAATGTTACTGTGTCACTACATGAAGAAACTCGTGTAAATATGGTTACATAGTTTAGTATTAAATTTGCACATTATTTAATTAGATAAATATGCATTAGTGTTTTATACTGCTATATCATATGAAAAACTTAGTTTTTTGGTTGTGTTATGTTTTCCTTGTTTGGTGATAGAGCAAGTAAGGAAAACCCACCTTCTTTGTGTTATCTCAGTTTTCTTGACTGTTAAATTTATTGTGTAATTACATTGTTGGAGTACACTTCATTAGTAAGGTGTGTGAATGGATGGTTTGGGGCTGAGTTGCTTTGGTCAATAGCAGTTACTGCCTATTTAACTAGTAGGAGGTTTTGTATTGATTTTTGATTTTACTCAACTTGTTCTAATATTGTATCTGTAGGCTTAGTTTTGGGGTAATCTGCCAGCAATAGAATTTTGTATGATATATTATATTGATCAGTGTGGGTCTGTTTATTTAATGTAGGCAAAATCAGAAGTTGCACAATGGATGACAAAACTTGTTTCTAATTATGACAAGTTGTCCATTGCATGTGGAGATGACAGGGCCACTGGAGAAAAAGTTATGAAAGATGAAGATATTCGACAAAATCATCCACTCAATCGTGAGTCAGAGTCCATTGAAACTAGTGAGCAAGAAACATTAGAGAGTTTGCAAGAGGGAGGAAATGATCAAGATGTTACTTCTCCTGAGGTGCGAATTCCACAAGAACCTAAAGCTAAAAGATCTAAAAAGGCTCAAGATGAAGCTGAAATTGAAATTTTGTGAATAAGGTCGGAAACGATCAAGATGTTACTTCTACTTATGTTTGGTCAAGGTCGTTCATCAAGGTAATTCATCTATTTTTTGAATATTTTTCCATATACTTACTAATTCTATTGAAAACATATATTGATGGTAACTTATTATTTTTGTTTGAATATCGAAGGAATTTGTGAGATGATGGAAGAGAGAAGTCAAGAATATGTGACTGATGTTGCAAAAGTTGTATTCGAATACATTATCTTGAATTGTAACTAATTTTGACCTATGTGATGCTTATGAAAATTGGAAAAACTTATCTTGAATTGTAACTAACTAGTATGTAACCCGCGCGTTGCGCGGTTGGTCCATAATATATTATTATTGTATATAATACTTTAAACTTCAAAATTCTAGATTATTGATTTGTTTGTAGAATGTTTTAAATGAATTTATTTAAGTAATTATTATATGTAGTTTTATAAACCCTAACGAAAAAGTTGATTTCTAAAAATAATAGAGGATCAATTGATTATGTTTATAGTATTTTTTTATAATGAGTTTATTCGAATAATTATTATATATAAGTTTATTACAATATTTGAGAATATGTTGAATTTTAAGGAGTAATAAAAAAGATAGATGTAATTGTAAATAATATAAAAATTACATTAAAATTTATCAAATATATGTATATCCTAAAGAAAATATAAGTAGTGTCATTCTAGAATTGTGAAGAAAGAGGAAGGTAACTAAAAAAAAACTAAAAATCAATACAAAAAATAAAAATATCTTAACATAAGCATATGTATTATAGTTTCTAGAATTTAGATTCTCTAGATGATTGCAAGAGAGTGTATTTCAATATTCGTTCTAAGGTTGTTGTTTGTAGGAGCTTGTGCCAATTAGAGTGTCATTCAAATTGCAAAGGGTTAAATATGTAACCCCCTGTAATGTTAGCGAGTTTTGTTTTTAGCCTCTGGTAAAGTTTTTTTTTGCAATCCCCCCTTGTAATTTCTAGATTTCCTCAAGGGACCCCCCTGACTGCCACATTGCAGCAAAGTTTCTCTCTTGTTGCCTACGTGGCAGTCCACGTGGATTTTTTTAAATTATTTTATAATTCCACGTGGAATAAATATTTTTTTTTTAATTTTTTTTTTTAATTTTTTTGTAACATCCCTAATTACTAGTCACCACTAATTATGCTAATGTTGGTAATTAGGCGTGATTATGGTGGTTGATAATTAGAGGAGGGTGATTAGAATGGAGTTAGTAAGACTACTCTTGTGTAAGATTTAAGAGAAGATTAGTAAGGTAATGACTTGGTCAAGTGAAGATAGCATGATTAGTAAATAAGGATTAAGTCTTAATCCAAGAGCTGAACTAGAAGTGGCATCATTAGTAATTAAGCCTTAGTGTCAAAGGCATTTGGGTAATTAAATGGAATATTATTTAAGTCAGAAAACAAGAGAAAAACCTCATTATCTCATTTTCATTATCTCTCTAAAAATCAGAATTTGAAGAGAAGAAAGAGTTTAGAGAGTGGGAGAGTGGGAGAAGGAGATGAAGAAAAGAAGAAGAAGAAGATGTCCATTTTCATCAAACCTCCATGGATGCATG
The DNA here is from genome assembly GCF_029867415.1 of Vicia villosa. NCBI lineage: Eukaryota > Viridiplantae > Streptophyta > Magnoliopsida > Fabales > Fabaceae > Vicia > Vicia villosa. The sequence goes on along the minus strand of NW_026705657.1, from coordinate 374,527 downwards.
TGCAAGATGTTTGAGGATAACAAGGTTTTTACCTCATGAATCAAGCTTGGTTTAGTAGTCACCTTCCTCTCTCCATCAATCAACAGAAGTCTGAATCTTCATCATCAATAAGGTGAGTTTCATTAGTTAGGAACTTGGGGTAGAATTTGGGAACCTAGCATGATTAAGGGTTTAGATTATGATCAATACTTTGCATGTTGATTTTATGGATGAAATCTGTGTTCTGTTGATGCTTTTGTATGCCGTGGAATGTTAATATATGATGGGATTCGTATTTGGAACTGGTTTTATGCAAGAAAAATGTGAGTTTTGCTTCTGGTTCAGTAAGCAATCGATTGCAGGGTTCAAGCAATCGATTGCACTGTGAAAATTTGGCATTCTGCGCTTCTGGTTCAGTGAGCAATCGATTGCACACCAGTGCAAATCGATTGCACCTGACAGAAAATCATCCCTTTACTGTTTCGACCATAACTGGAGTTCCGTAACTCATAATTGGGCGCCGTTGGAGGCATTGGAAAGCTAACGGAAAGGGCTACGAGATACTTAAGCTTCCACAACATTATCATACTATTAATTATTAATCCAATCCTTGTGAATATTCGTGTACCTTGATTAGTAAAGATAAGGCTTGGATAATTGATTTGTTAATCATTCTAAAGGCCTTCGTGCCCAAGTGTTCCTTCAACTAGGTTGTAGACATCATGGAATGAGCGGTGATAGAAAATCAAATCTAGCTACGTACACTAAAGATGTTGAGGTCTTATAGCTTGTGAAGCTAACCATGTGAAACCAATAGGCGAGGAGGTCTTACAACTTGATGAAACTTGTGTACGTCGATTAATAAAATATGGATATGGTAAGGTGAACCTTAGGATACCTAAACCAATATATATGAACGGATGCTAACTTGATATTCCTTTTTCCTATCAAGGGACGACTTCCAAAATCCTACAATCTAATGGTGTAGTAAGTATGAGACGAGGGGTTAGAGAACAAACATAAGGATAGTAACTGCGAGTAGGCATGTTACATATATGTTGGCTATTTCTTGTGAAGTATTTCCAAGGATGCCCTTGTGCCACATATATTGCAGGCATTCCTCGAGTGTGTGATCTCAAGAATGGGCCGTGCTCCGTAGTTCAGGAGCTATTCTCCGGGGATGAACTCCCGGAGATGTGGGCCACACCTTCTCCTTTTGTCATCTCCTTGAGGGTGAATTTCTATGTGAGATTCGAGCCCTGGGATATTGGAGGAGTTGAATCGTGCGATGCGATTCAATGTCGATTCCATGGTTCTCTATAGTCATATGATTTAATTACCATGTAGATTGAAAAGGTATGCTTTTAGGTCTTGTTTCCGAGAGCAGATAGGCAGGTAATCCCGGAATACCAGACCTTGAGGGTAGCTCCCGACAGAAGGTTGGCAGGTAAATCTGGAAGACCTATTCTGGAGGAAACATGTACCTGATATCCGAACATGTGATAGGTTCTTAGAGAATCCAATCGGGTGGTCAGTGGACACTCAATCGTGGTGCTACGAGTTAATAGGCTTTCCTGTACTTGATAGTGATGAAACCTTAGAATCTGAGATGGATCTGTAGTTTATGTATGTACCCAGTAGAGCCGAGAGGACCCGTAAGATAGGGGAACTCACTAAGATTTAGTAATCTCACCCCATTCATCTTATTATTTTTCAGGTACTGTGCAAGATCGAGTTTTTCTAGATGCTTGGATTGAGAGCTTTTGATCGGATACTGTGAAGATTGTACCTGATCCTTTCTTCCGTTGTGTATCTTTATCATTGTGTAGACATATTCATTGTATCCATCTTCGTGATTATTTTGAAATGTATACAGCTTATGTCCATATTTCTGACTTTTGTATGTACTCAATACCAGTTATTAATTTGTTTCAGAATAGCCGTTTCATAAAACTCTTCATTTTATACACATTAATTTTGGCAATAATTAAAAAAATTGTAACAGATTTTTGTTTCAGAAATAAATTGTAATTAAAATACAATATAATGAAACTCTTTATGAATGGCCTTTCATAAGACTCTTCATTTTATACTCATTAATTTTGACAATAATTTTAAAAATTGTAACTGATTTTTTTTTCAAAAATAAATTGTAATTAACATTAAAAACTAAAATAAAATAATTATATAAGTTAGTAATCATTAATCAAATACTTTATATAAATTTTAAATTACTTAATTTTTAAAAAAATATGTGTAAAACTATTATTAAAAAGTTTATTGATATTTATCAAAAAAAAAATATTATTGGTAGATTTTAAGAATAGAATAATATAATAACAATGTAAATAAAATTAAAAGTTACAATAAAAAATTATTTAATTATTAGATTAAAATCTACCTTTTAACATTCTTTTTTATTTTATATATTTATACTTGATTTCTTTTATTTTTTTTATTTTTTTACTTAGTATTCATTGTTAATTTTTTTATTTTTTATTTTTTTATATTATCATAATTGTAGTGTATTAGTTATAATTTTAGTAATTATTAATATAAAATTTATAAAACGTTTTTTTTACTTTTTGAATTAAATTAAAAAATATGAAGAGTTTTAAGCAGTGTTTTAAAACTGGATCGGTCATTAAACCGGTGAGGGTATTAGGTCAGTGGTTCATTGGTTGAATCATTGGGTCACTGGTCGAACTGCATGACTAAATCGTAACCAGATAGTCAGTTGAATAAACCGGTCTCTATTGCAATACTATATATTTATTAAATCGGTCGAACCAGATGACTCAGTCTTTAAAAAATATCACAAAACCTACAAAATTTTAAATTTCCAAAATATCATAATTTCATATGTTTATTTTTTACTTTCAAATTTTAAATGTAATCTTCACTCACAACAAAATAATACAAAACATAAATTTAAATAAATTTTAAGCCAGGTCTAATTTCAAACAAGGGAAAAGTTGTTCCAAATAAGGTTTGAACAAAGTCTAATTATATTTTAAAAATTTTAAAAAAAAATCATGAAAACGGCATTGTTTTGTGCGGAAAAAAAGAGCATGCATTTGAACCACCAGTTCATCGATTTTGACCGATTTTGACCGATTTTGCCCGGTTCTCACCGGTTCAATAGCATATATGGTCCAGGAATCAGACTAGACCGGTGACTCCTCCGATTCCCGGTTTGACTGACTGGTTCGGTCCAATTTGTAAAAGAGTGGTTTTAAGAGTTTTATATTTTTTTAATTTATAACTAATATTAAAAAAAATATATGAATCGTATTATTATCATTATTATTATTATTATTATTATTCATATCTCATAAATTATATCAATTTTAAGATATTAAAATAATATCAATTTTTTTTAATTTGAAAAGAATGGGAGATTGACACATATGCTAATTTGTCTAGGGTTGCCATCATGAAAACTTTAAATTTAAAATTAGTTATTAAAATTATTTTTACATATGTCATTTGTGGTTTAAATTTATTATTTTGATTAATTAAGTATTTCAAAATCTATATAAAAATATGAATAAAGTAGTAAATAATTTTATTCTTACTTGATTTCTTTTTTTTTTTAACTTTTTACTGAGTAGTAATTATTAATATATTTAGCTTTTGTTTTTTTTCTACTTTTTATATTATTATAATTGTAGTGTAATAGTTATAATTTTAGTGATTATTAATATAAAATTTATTAAATATTTTTTATTTTTTGAATTAAATTAAAAATTGTGAAGAGTTTTATGAGTTTTATTTTTTTAGTTTATAACTAATATTTAAATAAGAATATGATTTGAATTAAATCAAAAAGTGTGAAGAGTTTTATGAGTTTTATTTTTTAATTTATACTTAATTTGAAATAAGAATATGAATACTATTATTATCATTATTATTAATCATATCTTATAAATTATGTTAATTTTAAGATATTAAGTAGATATCAACTTTATTAATATCTACTTTAAAAAAATGGGAGATTGACACATAAGTTTTTAGCTAAGATTTTATCTAAGGTTGTCATCATAACAACCTTAGATTTATATTAAGTAGATAAATAGATAGATTTTGACCTATGAGATGCTTATGAAAATTGTGAAACTCTTTCTACATTGCAGCGAGTTATCAAAAAGAAAGATATTATCTAAAATAGTATTATTTGTCTTTGTCAATTTAATTGATTTTAAGAAATTTTTACTATATTTTCTTTGATTTTGAATTTCAAGAATAAAATAAGAAATATTGTCAATATTTTTATTTAGAGAAATTTATCAACTTTTTTTTTTGTATTTTTAAATTAATAATGAAATAAAAACAATAAATGTATATATATATATATATATATATATATATATATATATATATATATATATATATATATATATATATATATATATATATATATATATATATATATATATATAGAAAATTTAAATTTTTTTATTATTATTTTATCAAGTTTTTTTTCGAATTATATGTAGTTAAATTTTAAATTTTTTTATTAGATATCGTTTTTAATTTTATCTAAAAAATTTTATCATTTTTTTGAAGTTTTCAAATTAATAATAAAATAAAAAATAATATAATTTTTAAAATATATTATTATTTTATCAAGTTTTTTTTATATTTCACTACAAGAAATGTTGTCCCCAGCGACATATATTAGCGACGTGCAACACACGTGGCTAAATATTGTCTTTTGCGACGTGACATACACCTCGCTACTATTTTTTTAATTTTAAATAACATTATTGACATAAAGTAGTGAGGCGTCAGACATTGGGGTTTGTAAAAAAAGTTGCGACGTGAGCTAAACGTCACTATATTAAGTTTTTAAATAAAAATAGATAAAGTTATAACATTCACATAGGGGGGAAATTCAAATTTTAATAAAATTGGTTGTGACGTTACTTACACGTCGCAACATTTATTGGAAAATTACAACGTTCCTTTGACCTGACATGGTTTCAGAACATCATTAATTGGTATGACCGTTTGAGTGTAGCGACGTGTAACACACGTGGCAAGTTGCGACGTGATTTTAACGTCGCTGATGTGTTTATAGATACACGCATTTCTCCTTCTCCCCCTTTACCATTTCAAACAGATTTTCCTTCTTCCCCTTCTCTGCAACTCAAAAACCCCCATTTCCTACACAAACCCAAATTTTCTCCTCTCCCAAAATCCCCAATCTTTCAATCTCATTCAATTGCACTACAAGGTATTCAATGTATTTTATAATTGTGTGTTCATACTGTTTTATGCTGTCAATATATAGTTTAATTTTTTTTCATTTAATTTGAAGGAAGAAGAAGGTGAAGGAGGAGAAGAAGGTAAAGGAAGAAGAAGGTGAAGGAAGAAGAAGGAGGAGTAGATTGAAGAAGAGGTAAGTTTTTAAACATTTTTTTAAGTTTTTTTTTAATTAAGTTATTTTTTAATTAGCTTATTATAAAACGAAATTATAGATTAAATATTATGTTGTTGTTTAAATTTAATTAGGATATTAATTTAGGGTGTAATATATTTTCCAATATTGTTTAAATATTAATAGAAAAATGTTTAGATTTATTATGTTAGAAAAATGTTTAGAATAATATATAGAAAAATGTTTAGAAAAATGTTTAACTATTATATATGTATTTTAGAATTTTATAAATTAAAAGAAAAATGTATTTTCCAATATATGTTATGTTATTGTTATTATATTAAAAATACATTTTTTTAAAATTAAAATATATATTAAAAGTAGAATATATGTTATATGGTGTATTTAAAATAAAATAAAATAAAATATAATATGATTATATGGTATATTTCTAAAATTGAAATATATATGTTATTGTTATTGAATTGAAAATACATTTTTTAAATTAAAATATATATTAAAAGTATAATATATATTATATATGTATATTTAAAATAAAAATACATAAGTAATCACATGCATCATAAATAATTTTTAGATTTATTTTTAAAATCTGTTTTTTATTTTCTAAATAAAATATATGTATTTTATGATATTAATCTTAAAAACTGAATATTAATAAAAAAGAATATATGTTAAATAGAAAAAGAATATATGTTATGTTATTATTATTATATTAAAATTACATTTTTTTAAAAATTAAAATATATATTAAAAGTAGAATATAAGTTATATGGTATATTTAAATTAAAATAAAATATAATATGATTATATGGTATATTTCTAAAATTGAAATATATATGTTATTGTTATTAAATTGAAAATACATTTTTTTAAATTAAAATATATATTAAAAGTATAATATATATTATATAGGTAAATTTAAAATAAGAAAATATAAGTAATCACATGCATCATAAATAATGTTTAGATTTATTTTTAAAATCTATTTTTTATTTTCTAAATAAAATATATGTATTTTATGATATTAATCTTAAAAACTGAATATTAATAAAAAAGAATATATGTTAAATAGAAAAAGAATATATGTTATGTTATTATTATTATATTAAAATACATTTTTTTAAAAATTAAAATATATATTAAAAGTAGAATATAAGTTATATGGTATATTTAAAATAAAATAAAATATAATATGATTATATGGTATATTTCTAAAATTGAAATATATATGTTATTGTTATTAAATTGAAAATACATTTTTTAAAATTAAAATATATATTAAAAGTATAATATATATTATATAGGTAAATTTAAAATAAGAAAATATAAGTAATCACATGCATCATAAATAATGTTTAGATTTATTTTTAAAATCTATTTTTTATTTTCTAAATAAAATATATGTATTTTATGATATTAATCTTAAAAACTGAATATTACTAAAAAAGAATATATGTTAAATAGAAAAAGAATATATGTTATGTTATTGTTATTATATTAAAAATATAACATGTGTAGTTAAAAATATTTAATAGTAGTATTTTTATTAAATAATATTTTCAATATGTGTAGTTTAAAATGTGTAGTTAATAAAATAGTAACTTTATGGTTAACATATATTCAATATAACATGTGTAGTATACGTCTAAAAATAATATTAACTTGATTAATATTACTAACTCAAAAAGACAATGATTGTATAAATGTGCAGTATGGAATATTATCGGTATTATCGTAGTTGGATGTACGATAGAACATTTCCAGGAAGAATGGGACTTAAACCCAATTTTATAGTAGGAGTTGAAGGGTTTATCAGTTGGGCGTTTGCTCAGGAATTATGTCGAAGCGAAGGAGGAGTTAGGTGTCCCTGTCTTAAATGTGAATGTAGACCAATAATTAGTGACCCACAGGAAATAACAGCTCATTTGCATAGAAGGGGTTTCATTGCAAATTATTGGGTTTGGACGTTTAACGGTGAAGAACTGCCTAGTAACGTACCAGAGACTAGCAACTCTCATGCTTCAAGTAGTCGGCCGCCTGTGGAATATGAGGAAAACTTTAATCTGATTGGTGACATGGTTGAGGATGCTTTTGGTGTGAACGTGACTTATGATGAGCCTGAAGATTTTGGTGGGGAAGAGATGCCGAATGAGGAAGCGCAGAAATTTTATCAGTTGTTGAATGAGATGAATACGCCGTTGTTTGATGGATCGTCTGACTCAAAGTTATCAATGTGTGTGAGATTGTTGGCCGCCAAGGCAAATTGGAATGTTCCTGATAAGTGTTTGGAATTCTTCGTAAAGATGATGTTGGACTCAACTGCAATGAAAGACAACTTGCCTACAACATTTTATGAAGCAAAGAAGTTGGTGTCGAAGTTGGGCTTAAGAGTAAGAAAGATTGATTGTTGCATTAATGGCTGTATGTTGTTCTACGACAATGAGTTTGGTACTCAAGATGGGTTGTTGGAGGAATGTAAGTTTTGTATGAGTCCAAGATATAAAGTTCCAAGTAGAGCCGTTAACACTAATCAAGACCGTGTAGCAGTAAAGTCCATGTTTTATCTTCCTAATACCAAGGTTAAAAAGAATGTTTGCTTCAATGCACAGTGCAAGTCAAATGACATGGCATCACACAAATAACACAAGTCCAGGCACTATGCGGCATCCATCTGATGGCGAGGCATGGAAGCACTTTGATCGGATGCATCCTGATTTTGCCGCAGAACCTAGAAATGTCAGGTTGGGATTATGCTCTGATGGATTTACTCCATATGTCCAAGGGTCGGGAACTGCATATTCTTGTTGGCCAGTTATTGTAACCCCTTACAACCTCCCTCCTGAGATGTGCATGACAAAACCATACATGTTTTTGACGTGCGTCATTCCAGGACCTTCGAGTCCAAAAGCAGGAATTGATGTGTATTTACAACCTTTAATTGATGATTTGAAGAGATTGTGGATTGGAGAATGGACTTATGATATATCACGTAAAGAAAACTTTACAATGCGAGCTTCATTGATGTGGACCATCAACGACTTTCCAGCATATGGCATGTTGTCTGGTTGGGGTACGCATGGCAAAATGGGTTGTCCGCATTGCATGGGAAACAACAAAGGGTTCACGTTGGATAAAGGTGGGAAAAGCTCGTGGTTTGACTGTCACCGCAGATTCCTACCACGAAATCACTCCTATAGAAGAAACATGACAAACTTTAAAAAAGATGTACGAGTGAAAGATGCGCCTCCGCCTCGATTGTCACCATGGGCTATATGGGAACAAGTTAGTGAGCTACCAAAATTTACAGATACTGGCAAAGAATGCCGAATTGAAGGATACGGAGTCACGCACAATTGGACAAAAAGAAGTATATTTTGGGACCTCCCGTATTGGAAGGATAACTTGTTGCGCCATAATCTAGATGTTATGCATATTGAGAAGAATTTTTTTGATAATGTATTTAACACCATGATGGATGTGAAAGGCAAAACGAAAGATAATGAAAAGGCCAGACAAGACATGGAAAAATGGTGTAACAGAAGAGAGTTGGAGTTGAGGCCTCTACCGAATGGAAAGTTATTAAAACCCAAGGCTTGTTTCACTCTGACTTCCCAAGAAGCTAAAGCTGTTTGTCGATGGCTAAAAGATTTGAGAATGCCCGATGGCTATTCATCAAATTTATCAAGGTGTGCTGACCCTAACACTGGGAAGTTGCATGGAATGAAAAGTCACGATTGTCACATTTTCATGGAACAATTGTTACCAATTGCATTTGGCTCTCTACCCAAACATGTTCTTGATCCACTGACTGAAATTAGTCAGTTTTTTAGAGATATTTGTGCGTCATCTTTAAAAGTGGAAGACATCATGAAGTTGGACCACAACATTGCAATCATTCTTTGTAAGTTGGAACAAGTATTTCCGCCTGGTTTCTTCGACTCAATGGAACATTTACCTGTGCATCTTGCATATGAAGCCTTTCTTGGTGGACCAGTTCAATATAGGTGGATGTATCCGTTTGAAAGGTTCATGGGTGATTCAAAGCGATCAGTGAAGAATAAAGCAAGAATTGAAGGTTCTATATGTGCACATTACCTGCATCGAGAAACATCACATTTTTGCAGTCATTATTTCAATCACTTGATGTTAACTCCTAGAACCATACGGAATCCGGTAAATGTCAACCAGAGGAGTCAATTCACCTTATCAGTATTCGATCTTCCAGGTCGACCTTCTGGAAAGAAGAGTGTGCATTGGTTGACCCAGAAAGAAATGCAATCCGCACATGTCCATGTCTTGATCAACTGCGTCGAAGTTAAACAATACCTTGAGTAAGTTTACCCAATAGTTTTTTTACCTTTGTTGACAATGTCTGTATACCAAACTTATTTAACTTATGGTGTATATTTTGTAGGGAATTTAACAATGCCTATTTTCATAGTACCGGTGTACAGTCAACATCCGGCGTCATTCATGCTCAATTTCCCTTATGGTTCAAGCAAAGATTGTCTACCGTGTTTCCACCAACTCCAGAAATACTCCATTTGAGAAACTTGGCAGAAGGCCCTAACCAAAGCGCAAATGAATGGCACACATACTTCGTGAACGGATATAAGTTTCACACTGAGGCATGGACCGAAGGGAAAAAAACCATAAACAGTGGTGTATTTGTAAAAGGAGTTACAGATGGTGGTGAAGATGACTTTTATGGAGTTATTAAACATATCTACGAGTTGGTATACCATTACATGAATTCAGACAATAAAGTTGTCTTGTTTTATTGTGAATGGTATGATCCAAGTAGAGGCACGAAAATAGACAGGTCATACGGTACTGTTGAGATTCAAATGAACCGGAAATACAAAGAGTATGATCCTTTCATAATGTCAAATATTGTTAGGCAAGTTTATTATGTACCTTATCCTTCATTTGTGACACGTAAAAGAGGGTGGTGTGTTGTAATAAAAACAAAACCGCAAGGTCATATTGAAGCTGGCGATCAAGTAGAAGATGTTGCCTATCAAGTTGATGATGTTGATCAAATTAATGAAGTGGTTGCAGCTAAAGACATTACAAGTTTGTCTGATACAATTGTTGAGGGACATCAAGTTGATGCATCTATATTGTTGGTTGAAAATAATGTGGATGAAGAGAATGATGAAGAGAATGAATCCGATGACAACAATGAAGAGAATGACGAAGATAACGACGAAGATAATAATGAAGAGAATGATGAAGAGAATGATGAAGAGAATGATGTGGATAGCGAAGATGAAGAATAAATAAACATTGAATGTATATTTATATGTTAATGAATATTTATTTATGTGTTAATGAATATTTATTTATGTGTTAATGAATATCTATTTATGTGTTAATGAATATTTATTTATGTGTTAAAAAAATAGGTAAAATGCCACCTAAGAGTAGAGATAGTGGTAAGAAGTCCCAACGTCCGAGGATAGTAGTATGTGAGGCGCCTCCCATGGCCGTGTCTTCCCGCCCTCAGAGTGTTGATTATATGTCTTTAGCCAGTACTCAGGCTTTTACCCCATTACTCTCCTCCCACACATTCCCGTCTGGGGTACCGCCATCCTTCCAGTACTCAGCGGTACCGCCATCCTTCCAGCATCCTGGTGTGCCCTCGTCCTTCCAGCAGGCGGGAGGACCTAGCTTTCCATTCACACATACTGGTGTGCCCCCGCCCAGCTTTCCATTCGCCCATACTGGCATGCCTTCATCCTTCCAGCATACTGCTGCAAGGATTGTTAACTATATAGTTCAGCAGATGTATAAATCAGCTTTTAAGAGCTATGGGGACGTCGATAATAAAGATGAATGGTTTAGAATGTTTAAGGTATTGTTATTTAAGTTGTGCATTTAATTTATTTTTTTAGTTATGGTTATTTAAATGAAATTCTCATTATAATTACTTAACATTTTATTTTGATGTCATACAAAATATTATTGCAGGAGAAATGCGTGTGGGATCCATTGAGTGAAAAGCGTTCAAAAAGTTTTCAATACCAGATGCTCTAAAAGAATGTCTGATATGCTGCGGCGAGTAAGGGAGAATTATGAGCTTCACGGCATCCGTCCTAGCTGGATAGGCGAGGAGGTTTTTCAGGAGCTTGTAATATATTGGAGGACTCCAGAATTCCGGGCTAAATCAGAAACTTTTAAGAAGATGAGGGCATCTGAAAAGGGCGGTTGTGTCAACACAGTTGGAAGTATTAGCACCGCCGAGCATGCCCGACGAATGGTAAAAGTTTTAAAATTTTTAAGTTACATCTTTATTCATAATATAATTTACTAATTATTTTTAATTATATTATATAGGCTAAGCAGTTGGGGAGAAGACCATTGATGCCTGAGCTGATTTCGAGGACCCGGACAAGGAGATCAGGAGGTGTTGTCGACGAGCGCACGAGGATGTATCTTGTAAGTGAAATTTACGTTGTTTATTTTTTTTATATTGGTACAAAGTTTGTGATGTGAATTTCATGTGGCAATTGATAAATTGCCACGTGAAAATCATGTGGCAAATCATAAGTTGTGGCGTGGAAATCACGTGGCAAAGTTGTAATATATTTTAATTTATAATATGTATATATTTATTTAGTATTATTAAATATGCATTTAAATATTTAACTTAATTTTTTTATTGAATATGTGTGCAGGAAGAATATGATAGGCGACTTGCCATTTTTCTAGAAAATAATCCTCAATTCATGCCAGCAGAGGGGGAGCCGCTTAACGCGGATGTTGATCACTACATTTGGTGTGACGTTATTAACGATAAAGGGCCTAATGGTTGCTTTTTTGGGGCTGGAAATTTGGCGTCCAGCTATAGATCTGGTGACCGTAATCTGTTCCAAAGAGTTCTGGATGGAGAGGGTGGATCGCGTCAACCAAATCTGACACAGGAACAATCTGAACTAATAAGGCAAATGGCGAGACGCGAAAGTGAGGCCCAGTTGGAGGTGATGCGGAAGAGGCAGGCTGATATGGAGGAGCAGCATGCGCGACAGATGGAGGGCATTATGAAGAAACAAGCTGAGATGGAGGAGCAGATGAGACGGTTTATGCAAGGAGGTGGGAATTACAGTAATGTTCCTCCTCAAGATCAGCCGGAGGATGACGGAGTGGCGGATGATTTTAATCCGGATAATTATTTTCCGGATGATAATGCTTCTTAAAAACATATTGTATTTTATTTGTTTTTAATTTATTTTTATGTAACTTATTATACATTTTAATTCATTAAAATATTAGTTTTAAATGTTTAGTTTTATTTAATTGAATTAATTATATAAATTAATTATATGAATTTATTTTATAAATTTTTATTATATTAATTTTATTATATAAATTTTATTTTATAGAATTTATTATATAAAATTTATTATATATATTTTATTATATATTAATTTTATTATATAAATAAATTAATTAATTATATAAAATGAAATAGCTCCTGCATATTAAATTTTAAAAAAAAAAAGCATTTAATGTAGTGACGTGGAGACCACGTCGCTACACTAGTCAACAAACGTACCTGTCCCACCTGCCACACCTGCTGTGTGTGCAGAGACATGTTCCCCATGTAACTCTGTTGCGACGTGGTAGGCACGTCGCTACTTTCTGACGTGTTTTCCACGTCGCTACATGGTTGCCACTTTGGCTCCTGCGACATAGAGCCCCACGTCGCTACTTTTCAGTTGCCACGTGATATTGGATGTTGCGACGTTGGTTCCACGTCGCTGCACAGCTTCTTTTTTGTAGTGTTTGTTTTAAATAATTTTATCTATTCTATAACTATATATAAAGGGGATACAAGATTTTGGGCTGGCTCTTTTTTCATTCCTATAATACCCTATATTTTTTAGTTAATTACAACAAATAAACAATTATTTAATTTAATTTTTATTAAAAAAAAAACAAAAAAAAAACTGGCATAAAAAAGTAAAACTGCTTCAAGTTACTCGGTGGTTTTTTTTATCACATTTATAACAACAAAATAATTGTTAAATTCATCTATTTCTTAATCAAGTCATTGGTAGTTATAACCATTATGGCTAAAATTGCACACATAATTAATTGATTTACTATCACCATCAATTCTAATTTTGTACTCCTGCTTCATAGCAATTTGTATTCTTTGAGTTTCACCATTATGAGCAAATTTTTTTTTGGAGTAAAATATAATATTTTATTACCAAAAACAGTTGTTACAAGCCGATCATGCACAGATCCAGGCAGCTAAAAAACACAGACATAAGAAGGACAAGATGCACTACTCAACTAACAGACATAGTAATCATGTTTATATGGTTCTTCAAAGCTCTTTTGGTACATGCTCTAGTTCCAATAGTCTGTTTGATCCTTATAATAATGTCTCCATTAGCATGACTTTGGCCAAAGATCCTATCATTTCGCAACTGCCATAGCTGGTATATTACTTCAGCAATAGCTAACTTTAGCAGGCAGCGTCGCCACCGCTTCTTCGCAGTTTCTACAGAAAGCCATTGCTTCTCCTCCTCCCAACCTTTACATCTTCGATGATAGCCAATCCATTCCATGATATGACTCCAAACCTTGCTAGTAAATCTGCAAAGAAAGAAAAGATGCTCGAGACTTTCAGTTTGCTCACAAAAACTACTAATGCCGTCTGTTTGAATATTGATCTTCCTCAATCTCTCTTTGGTTGGAAGCCGGTTCAGAATAGCTAACCAAAGAGTGAAACATGCCCTTGGTCTTGCATAATTTTGAAACATAATCTATCTCCAAGGCTGACTGGTATGGTTCCCCCTCAGTTCCTTATACATTGCATTGGTGTTAAATTTGTTCTTTTGAATACTATCTCTCCAATACTCACTCTGCATAGTAAGCCCACGAACCTTAGCTATACTCTTGAGCATCCACGAGCTTGTAGTCTTAGGTTCCCACTGCATTATGCTACCACCTTTAAGGTAGTAAGCTCCAATCCACCTAATCCACAGCTTATCCGATTTCATATGGAGATTCCACAGCAATTTCAGAATTGTAGCTTTGTTCCACTCTCTAAGATATGTCAGATTCTATCCACCTGCATTAGTAGGCAGACAGACTTTATCCCAGGCCACAAGGGCTTTTCTTCCCACAACTTTGCCCGACCAAAGGAAATTTTTGCAGATCACTTCTATTCTCTGAATAATTGTCTTGGGGAGGGGGAAAGCTTGCATCCAGTATCCAGCTATGGACATCAAAGTACTTTTAATAAGTTGCTTTCTACTTGCATAACTAAGCATACTAGCTGTCCAGTGTTGAATCTTCTCAAGCATTTTGTCAATAATTGGTTGACATTGATTAATTGTGAGCTTCCTTGTGGATAAAGGGACCCCCAAATATTTGAAAGGTAGTTGACCCACACCAAACTTGCTGGCAGCTGCAAGATCTTGTTTCACCTGATCAGTTAGGCCACCAAAATATATCTTGCATTTTGTTGGATTTGCCCTCAAGCCAGTAGCTTCAGAGAATTGATGGAACTTCTCCATCATGTGCCTTATAGAGCTGCCATCACCTCTTGCAAACAATAATAAGTCATCTGCAAAGCAGATGTTGGTAATCCCAAGCTTAGCACATCTGGGGTGGAATTTAAAGCCAACTTCCTGTTTGAGAGAAGCAAGGTGCCTATGTAAATATTCCATGACAAGAGTAAACAGAAGAGGTGAGATTGGGTCTCCCTGTCTCAACCCTCTTTTTGCTTGGAGGATGTTGCTCACTTGCCCATTAACCAAATATTTGTAGGATACTCCTCTAACCATGATCATAATCCATCTAATAAAATGATTGGGGAAGTTCATCTCTGGCATTATTTGTTCCAGGGAATCCCACTCCACAGTATCATAGGCCTTCTGCAGGTCAATTTGAATTGTGCACCTAGGTGATAAGTGTTTCCTATTGTACCCTCTCAACAATTCAAATGCCAAAATGATATTATCATGAATAGTTTTCCCAGGAAGGAAGGCAGTTTGGCTATCATCAACAACTGAGTTTATCACTGTGTTTAATCTTGTTGTGAGGACTTTAGAGATGATTTTGTACAAGGTGGTGCAACAGGCTATAGGTCTCATATCTTTCATGGACTTGGCTGTTTTGGTTTTGGGGATCAGAGTCACAAGAGCACAGTTGACAGCCCTATACATCTTGTTATTCACAAATAAATCATGTACTACCTTCATAATGTCATGCTTTATAACACTCCAGCTAGCTTTATAGAATTTAGCATTGTATCCATCCACACCTGGTGCTTTAGAGTCTCCCATACTATTGATGACCTTCCAAACTTCAGTTTCAGTCACAGGGCTAATAAGACTCTCCTATTGATCTCTACTAAGTTGGGCACCACCTCTCAAACTACAAATATCCACATGGTTTCTTTGTGCAGCAGATTGGCCAATAAGCTTTGAGTAGAAACAAATTACTTCCCAATTTTTGACCCTAAGATCATACATCATTTGCATTTCAATCATCAATCAAGATCACAATCTTGAGGTATCATTTTTCCTTTGAGGGGAATCATCAAGCACTTTTAGCTTTTTATTTGTTATACTAACCCAAATACCAAAAACATTGCTTTATTTCTTTGCAGGCTTTTGTTTTGTAGGTACCAAGCCAAGACATGCAATAAACAAGGCATTTTTCACATTTTTGACTGATGAAATCGATTTCCCTGCAGCAATCTTCACCAAAATCACATTCTGGACAGCATGAAATCGATTTCCCTCCTGGGTAAATCGATTTCCCTCCTGGGTAAATCGATTTCCCTAGTGTATTTTGCGCCAAATTCTCTTCTGGAACAGAGTGAAATCGATTTCACTCCTGGGGAAATCGATTTCCTTAAGGCGAAATTCAAAAAATATAAGGAAGGAAGCTTGACATCATTTTGGCACCTTTTTATTTGATCATTTTACCAATTTTCCACCTCATCAAAATTAATCCCTTCATTAAACCCACTTAAACCTCATTTTACCATTTCTTACCATTTAAATACCACTTTAATCACCAATTAAACACAAGCTAATTTCCAAATGCAAAAAGACAAAACTACCACTACTCTTGCTCTCATCCTATAAATAGAGGCCACTACTCTCTCATTTCTCAAGCTTGGAGAGCCAAAAAATTGCTTGCAAATTCATTTCTCACCCTTTCCAAAACCCTCACCCAAAGTTCATTTTCATAAGATTAGTGAGATTCACATTGAATCTTGCTAATTTTGAACTAAGCCTCCTACATTTCACTCTTTTCTTTGTTTGATCATCTCCAAATTTGAAGGATCTACACACCTTGTGCTTGCTCTTGAAGCTACTCCAAAATCTTTGTTCAAGAAGTGGTAATTTGCTAGATCCATGATGTAGATCTTTATTGCTTGTGTTCAATGCATCTTTGATGCTATATGGATGATATTTGCTGGTTTTGTGATGGAAATTTCATGCTCGAGTTGATGTGTGATCATAAGGTGTTTGTATATTTGTTCAAATCAAGTTTCATGCCTTTAAATGCTGTTTTTGCTGAAATTTACACTGAGGAAATCGATTTCCTTAAGGTTGAAATCGATTTCCTGCTGAACGTAACTTGTTTTTTTTGAAAACTGCACTATGGAAATCGATTTCCCCCTGTATGAAATCGATTTCCAGCAGGCAGAATGTGGTTTTTTTGCCTTTTTTGTGATTGTTTTGGCTTCCTTCTTCCTACACTTCATTAATATCATTGGATCTAGGGTGTTGATAGGTTTGAAATGGCCTAATCCACCAAAATGGATGAATGATATTAATGATAGTGTGAGTTGATTATCTTTTGTGTTTTCATCCTTATTTTCATCTTATTTTTCTTTTGATCGATGAAAGTCTTAATATCTTGAGAATTCTATGGATTCTTGATGAAGACTAGATCAATTTGTTTTCATTCTTATCTTTTTTCATCTTATTTTCTCTTGATCGATGAAAGTCTTGATATCTTGAGAATTCTATGGATTCTTGATAAAGGCTAGATCGTTTCTTCTTCTCCTTCTTATTTCTTTTGATTGATGATCTTGATACATGGAGAGTTCTCCTACATTTGTCCCGACTCGATAAAAGATCAAATATGGAAGAGAATTGTATGCGGTTGATTTATGACTTATGGAAATTTATCGTGTAGTCGCTATGATTTTATCAAGCTTCTGATAAGTTTCTATTGACCTTAAATCCGAGTACATCATTCACTCACCATCGATCTTCATTACTAACTTTGATAACATACTTGACAAGTTTCAAGATGGTTATCTTTAACATCTAACAACTAACTTTAATTTCCGCCATTTGTTATACCGCTCTTTATAATTCTCGCTTTATCGCTTTATTTTATCATTTCATCATATTTACATTCCGTCATTTTCTCTTTGTCCATTTGGACGTTTATATTCCGCTATTTTCTCTTTGTCCACTTGGACATATGTTTATGCTTCCGCTATTTTTCTTTTGTCCACTTGGACCATACTTTACTTTTATGCTAAAACACTAATAAACAACAAAAACCTAAAAAACACATAAGGCTCTCTTTGGACTATTGGTTACTATCCCTAGCATTTTGGAGATTCGGACTTATGGACCTAGTGCCTCTGGACTCTTATTCTGTTATTACTCCGCTGTTATTCTGTCTGTCTGGCATTGGATTGTTGTCTGTTTGTATGTGCAGGTATTTCCTTGAAAGCCCTTGATGGTTAATTCCAAGGCATTGAGATAAGGATTTTACTCGAAAACAGCCGTTACTCTGTCCGATTTTCGTCAGAATCTTAATGTGCTTAATGAAAAGTGGTGCTAAGACAATAAGTTCATCTGGATCCCCAAGTGATAATGTTGGTTTAGTATTGATATTCCAAAGGATGGGAAATCTACCTTGACTCATAATGTCAAGTGTTGGCTTCTTATTTCGGTTAGACCGTTTCTTTCCTTAGCTTTTATTTTACGCAATAGGATAGCCTCTTCATCTCCTCCCCTTCTTTAATTTTCAAAATCTTCTCCCTTTTTCCAAAACATTCTTATGTTTGCAAACCTTTTCAAAACCTTTTCTTTTAAAATATCTTTTGCCCTTAGTGGCCTTTTTCTTCAAAAAAGTTTAGACACTGTTAATTATCGAAACGAGTGGTTATACCCCACGATTTTTGAAATTGATTGATATAATGAGATCTTTTCCGCGTGAGAGAGCTAGTGGCATACTCATTGATTTTATCCGAGTTGGAGCCCTTCTTTCATTTGCGATGCAAAGAACTCGTTTGTTCTCATGCTCAAGATCAATGGCTGAGTATTTCTCTCCAACGACGATAAAGTGTTTATTCGTTTTTAAAACGTTTTCCCTTTTAAGCGGAACTACATTAGCTCTGACTTCTCCATTGCACCGAGGAGGTATGTAGGCCCAAAGCTTAACGCTTTGCCGAGCTTATTTTAAAAATAAAACAAACCCTTTTTTAGCACACACACACGACACAGATTTTCAAAAAGGTTCCTGTGGAGTACCACAGATATGAGGGGTGCTTAAAACCTTCCCCTCATATAAGAAACACCCATACCTAAGATCTCTTCTTTTTGTTTTAAAAAACAAACTTTGGGTTTTTTCGTTCTTTTCCCTTTTCCTTTGGAAACAATAAAGCGCGGTGGCGACTTTCACTGAAATATTGATTCGAGTCATCCTATGGATTTGATATCAGATTTTCCCCGCTACAGAAAAATGGCGACTTCACTGGGGATCCAGTTTTTAAGTGTGTTAAGCCTATTTTTGTTTATCTGTGTTTTTTATCTGTATATATTGTTGTGTGCTTTGTTTGTTTATTTTCTTTATTTTCTTTTTGGTGCTCGACGGTTCCACTGTGATGAGATAAAGTCCTAACCCGGACTTTGGTGAGTAACTTGAGATAGGAGGTGGTAAGACCAATAGTCGCATGTCAGGAGCAATCCTTAGCATGAGCGTCATATGGTGGAACCCCAATCAGTGGAGGCCTCATGGAAGGTAGTAGATGTTGTTACGAACTATCGTAAGAACGCTATTACTTTCAATAGTGAGTGTCCGTAGAAGCTGAATGGCCTAGAACCCTTTTAACCCATCTAAGCCTTTTTAGGATGTAGCGCAGAAACAAGTTCAAGTACCAATTTGAGTTTGTTGTCATGCGATGCTACGCTCAGACGAGGTCTTTTTAGGCATATTATTGGCACCCATGAGCAATTGTGCGTGCCGGTAGTATCCGATAGAAGATTGAAAACTCTGGGAACCTTTGTAGAACCCGTTCGGCAGGTACAAAATTCCCTAGTACATACCTTTGTGGGTGGTTCCTAACTTTGACTACATGCTCGTGACGTCGAACCTTTGAACTTTGTCTGTGCGGCCATATGTGATCTTGATTATGATTGATGCATAAACCATGCATCCATACATTCATTTGATTTCCAAGGAACTCATAGGTCTTTCTTTGTAAACATCTTAAGTTTCATCAAACTCAATGGATCTTAGGTGTCGATGGGGTGAAAACCTTAATCCACCAAAATGGATGATTGATCTTGATGATAACTTGATCAAAGCTTTAATCCAATATAGGATTTACATCCTTCATGTTTTGATGTTTACAAACTAATAACTTGAATTCCTTGAAAATCAAATAAATAAAAAGAGACAACAACAATTGCATCATTTGCATACATACATCCAGGTTGTCCAGAAAACTTATCCTTGTCTGTCTCCATCTTCACAATTTGTCTGTCTACTGTCAGGCTGATTCCTCCACACAAGTACGGAACTAGAGCTGCTGTTAGACAAAGAATGGCAGATCAAGAGAAACATAACATGGAAGTCAGAATGGAAATTGATGAGTTGAAATCAGGCATGATTAAGCTTACCGAGATGATGCAAGTGTTGATGGCTAGGACTGATCCCCCTCAGAGGACTGTTATTTTCGAAGTCTCCACTGCTGTTGTTGATCCTTTACAGGTTCAGAAGCCACCGTCTACTTGGCCAGAATTTGGGTTACCTGAGAATTTCTCTCCAACATATGTCAATGCTTTTATGGTGGGTCAAACTTCGAGGCAGATATTCCAACCTCCGATCTTTTCTGAACCTCCACCTATTGTTCATACTACTGCTCAAGTTGTTCCAGTTCGCTATGACAATCCTCTCTATGATTATCGTTCTGTTGGTTCTCGAAGTGTTAGTCAAGGAGATTGTGGTGAAGTTGAAGAAGTCCGTGAGCAATATCAGGCATTGGAAAAGAGGCTAAGAGCCATGGAAGGAAGCAATTTCTTTAGTGTGAATGCTGATAATATGGGTCTTGTTTCAAATCTTGTCATGCCGTCCAAGTTTAAAGTTCCCGAATTTGAGAAGTACAAGGGGCATACTTGTCCAAGGAGTCATTTGACCATGTACTACAGAAAGATGACTGCTTACACCAACAACCAGAATTTGCTCGTTCATTGCTTTCAAGACAGTTTAAGTGGAGCTTCGTTGAAGTGGTACATGAGTTTGGAAAAGGGTTGTGTTCAAAACTTCCAAGATTTAGCTGATGCATTCATGAAACAATACAAGTATAATCTGGATATGGCACCTGACCGTCGTCAACTTCAGAACATGGCTCAGAAGGAAAAGGAATCTTTCAAAGAATACGCTCAACGTTGGAGAGAATTGGCTTCCCAAGTTGAACCACCACTGGCTGAGAAAGAATTGACTGGAATGTTCATGGATACTCTCTCCCCTTTCTACTGGGAGAAATGATTGGAAGTGTGTCCTCAAACTTCACAGACTTGGTTACTATTGGCCAGAGACTCGAAGAAGGAATCAAGAATGGGAAAGTTGCTAATGTTGCTGAATCCTTTGGTGGATCGAAGAAACCTTATGGAAACTTCCACAAGAAGAAAGAGAATGAGACTAATGCTGTGTCGGATGACAGAAGGGGATCTCGTCGTAGACCTCAAAACGGTGATCAACCTTATGTAGCCGCTGTCGCTCCTGTGCAAGTTCAAGTTCCTCAATCTCAGGTTGCTAATCAGAATCAGAATCGTGGTAGGACAACTTATGATCCTATTCCCATGACTTATACGGAACTGTATCCTGCTTTGGTCCAGAAAGGGTTGATTACAACAAGAGCCATGCCTCCTCCTCGAAACCCCCCCTCAAGAGGATTTAGGCCTGATCTTCATTGTGAATTTCATCAGGGTGGTGCTGGCCATGATTTAGAAGGCTGCTATGCTTTGAAGGCCTTAGTGGAAGAGTTGGTTAGATCAAAGATGTTATCTTTCAGGGATATGGGTCCTAATGTTGTCACTAATCCTTTGCCAGATCAAAGTGGCTGAAAACAAGTGAAAGCCAGATGGTCTCCTAAAGCCAAGTGTTTCAGACAGGATAGCTCATCCTTGTTGCTGATTAGTCACTATGCCTTGTTTCTGTACTGTTTGTTTTTCCTTTATTGTACTGTTTACTTTTAGACTTTGTTTGTTTTTGAATGGTGATTTTAATGAAATGAGCATTGCATATTTTGAATTCATTTTCATCTACACTGTTTATGTTCATGCTTTCTTTTACAAAACTTTTTCTTCCATTTGCTTTCTCTATCAAACTTGTGTTTTATGCAAAGATTGGAGGGAGGATGATGACAACGAGATACCCAAGTTGTTGAACTGCATGCTTTCAAATAAAACTTTGCTGATGATGTACAGGCATTATTTCAATTCCCAAACACTGGAGAAATAAGGAAGTTAATCCCTTATCAACCCCTCTGAGCCTTCGAAGTAGGAGTTTCTTTCTGTACGAAAAAACCCGCATTTTAAACCTGGGGCAGGATAGTTCTCAGTTAATTTGGCTGTGCATTCTATTTTAAGAGAATCATTCAGTACACCTTTCCACAAAGGTTTCAATCACAAGTGCTCCTCCGCATACATCAAAGAAATGTTGGAGATGTCAATCAAAAGCCAAAGATGGTTCATCTTAATCATTAAGCAAGGCAGTCACTATCTTTCAAAAAAAAATGTATAAAAAATGTATACAAAGAAAAGCCTGCTAAGTCAAAACCAAAAATGACTTAGGCAAAAATAAAGGCATCCCGCTGACTGTAAGATCAAAAATAAACAGTTCAGGCAAAAGTTAGGGATATATAAAAGAAAAGATGAAAAGAGAAGTCAATAAATTCCTGAACAACACAATGTTGTGACTACCAAAAGGAAGAAGTGACTGCTATCTCAAAAGTTCTCTTTACTTGTGAACTATCATCATTATCAAAGGTGCAAATCCAAAAGTCTCTTGGAACCTGAATGCATAAGTTGAATTAACTGAGCTTAGGACTGGAGATCATCACGAAGGGGTGGGTACAATCAAATTTTGAGCCTTATATCCTTTGTTTCTGAAACCGTGAACCTGACCACGTTACAACCTTTAAAAGACCTAATTGAAGCAAGGTTTGCTTGAAAGCATACTACAACAAGGTTGCGTAAGCTGACTCCCATGAGATTTTCCAATCATTTGTTTGATATCATGCCTTTGCTTTATCTTTCACTTTGAATGTCTTAACCTTTATGTTTTGACCTGTGATTCCATTTGCTTTACATCAATAACATCATTCCAAAAATGATTTTGATTTCAAAAATATGCTATGAGCATTGCATTAAAATTACCATTCTTGAATGAACATTTTATTTGCAAGTAAGCACTCATCTTTCAGGAAGTTCAAACAGTCGAGAAACTTGATCGGTGATCCTATCAGGGGCATGTTATTTCAAGATCCTGTTGTTCAGATGTTCAGTCAAGATTTGTTGATCAGAATATCCTTTCAAGACTTATACTGGGGCAAGCCATCCCAACATGCATTTCAAGAATTGAAGCCATGATCAGTTCATCCCCAGTACATTTCAACTGAAGCCATGATCAGTTAGCTTGCAACAATTAGTCAATCAGGGGCAATAGTCTTCAGCAATCCCCAAGCAGTTTTATCAGCCTTTCTCAAAGGATCATCGTTTTGATACAATTACCGGTGTAATAGAAGTGTGTTTAAGCATCTTTTTCTCAAGCAGAGTTGGCAGAGTTCTCGTGTTGAGGAATCAGAGTTTTAATCTTGCCTCACAAAAGAGTCTCCCTCAGTTGTCACAAACAATTGCATTACATTGATCATATATCATGCATAGAAAAATTCAACATCATGCAATGAAACAAAATTCATGCTCATTTACATTCTCCGAGGTCCTGTTGTTATCAACATTTTACCTTGAGATCTAAGTCCAACTTACTTGGCACATACCAAAGTAGATGTTCGGCTGCCTGTTTCTATTTCCGTCCAATGCTACTCTTGGATGTGTAAACTTTTCTCTCTGTCCAATGCTACTCTTGGACATGTCGTTTCTCACTTTTTATCCAAAGCCACTATTGGATGTCACAATCCCCATTAACATGTTTCTTACCTCATTCAAAGCTACTATTGAATGACGTTCATGTCTTTGAGCTGGAATAACATTCTTTTTGTCCAATGCCACTATTGGATGTTTATTGAGTTTGTTTTCCATCCATTGCCACTCCTGGATGGCTACTCAGGTTTTTCAAACAAGATTCCTTTGTGTATTCAAAGCCACTATTGAATCTCCCTAGTTTCTTTTCGTCCAAAGCTACTATTGGATGACCCCAATATCTTCGAGCTTGGTTAAGTTTCCTGTCGTCCAAAGCCACTCTTGGATGTTCTCAGGTTGTTTTCCTTTCCATCCAATGCCACTTCTGAATGGCTGCTCAAATTTCCAAATTGGTTTCCCTTTTGTTCAAAGCTACTGTTGAACGTCTCTGATGTATTTCCGGGTTCAGGTTTCCATTTTGCATTCAAAGCCACTATTGAATCTCTTTGGGTTCCATTTTTGTCTAAGGCTACTATTGGATTGTTCCCGATGTTTTCCAGAGATTGGATTCCTTTTGTTCAAAGCTACTGTTGAACGTCTCTGCCGTATCTTCGGGTTTGTAGGTCTCCTTTTATATTCAAAGCCACTATTGAATCTTGTTGGTCTCCTTCCATCCAAAGCAACTATTGGATGTCTCCGATGTGTCCTCAGAGTTTGGACTTTTTTTCAGATTCATTCAATGCCACTCTTGAATGTCTCTGATGGTTGGTGTCGTTTAATGCCACTCTTAGACGTTTCTACCCAATATGTTTGTGTTCCAGAGTTCATTCAATGCCACTTTCGAATATCTCTGTTGATTTTCGTCGTCTAATGCCACTCTTAGACGTTCTTACTACACTTCTAACTTGGGTTTTATCCCTCCCTTTCCAAGTATTGCTGGATATTTCTTGTCACCCAGACTGACAACCAGTAGTATCTTGTTTCCCCAGCCACTCCTTTCATTCGAGTCTATCGCTCATTCCTTTTGTTCCCCCCAGTGGCATTATATTCCCCTCTATTCCATAATCATACTTGATGCATCCATTAGCATCGCATTATACCTTAGGTTCAAAAATTGTGTGTTTTATATTTAAGTCTCTTCAATTACGTCGAGCTGAGGATTTTAACCCTCACATCTCCGGATAGAAGAAACTTAAATAGGGGCATCTGTCATACCCCAATTTTTGACCCTAAGATCATACATCATTTGCATTTCAATCATCAATCAAGATCACAATCTTGAGGTATCATTTTTCCTTTGAGGGGAATCATCAAGCACTTTTAGCTTTTTATTTGTTATACTAACCCAAATACCAAAAACATTGCTTTATTTCTTTGCAGGCTTTTGTTTTGTAGGTACCAAGCCAAGACATGCAATAAACAAGGCATTTTTCACATTTTTGACTGATGAAATCGATTTCCCTACTGGGTAAATCGATTTCCCTGCAGCAATCTTCACCAAAATCACATTCTGGACAGCATGAAATCGATTTCCCTCCTGGGTAAATCGATTTCCCTAGTGTATTTTGCGCCAAATTCTCTTCTGGAACAGAGTGAAATCGATTTCACTCCTGGGGAAATCGATTTCCTTAAGGCGAAATTCAAAAAATATAAGGAGGGAAGCTTGACATCATTTTGGCACCTTTTTATTTGATCATTTTACCAATTTTCCACCTCATCAAAATTAATCCCTTCATTAAACCCACTTAAACCTCATTTTACCATTTCTTACCATTTAAATACCACTTTAATCACCAATTAAACACAAGCTAATTGCCAAATGCAAAAAGACCAAACTACCACTACTCTTGCTCTCATCCTATAAATAGAGGCCACTACTCTCTCATTTCTCAAGCTTGGAGAGCCAAAAAATTGCTTGCAAATTCATTTCTCACCCTTTCCAAAACCCTCACCCAAAGTTCATTTTCATAAGATTAGTGAGATTCACATTGAATCTTGCTAATTTTGAACTAAGCCTCCTACATTTCACTCTTTTCTTTGTTTGATCATCTCCAAATTTGAAGGATCTACACACCTTGTGCTTGCTCTTGAAGCTACTCCAAAATCTTTGTTCAAGAAGTGGTAATTTGCTAGATCCATGATGTAGATCTTTATTGCTTGTGTTCAATGCATCTTTGATGCTATATTGATGATATTTGCTGGTTTTGTGATGGAAATTTCGTGCTCGAGTTGATGTGTGATCATAAGGTGTTTGTATATTTGTTCAAATCAAGTTTCATGCCTTTAAATGCTGTTTTTGCTGAAATTTACACTGAGGAAATCGATTTCCTTAAGGTTGAAATCGATTTCCTGCTGAACGTAACTTGTTTTTTTGAAAACTGCACTATGGAAATCGATTTCCCCCTGTATGAAATCGATTTCCAGCAGGCAGAATGTGGTTTTTTTGCCTTTTTTGTGATTGTTTTGGCTTCCTTCTTCCTACACTTCATTAATATCATTGGATCTAGGGTGTTGATAGGTTTGAAATGGCCTAATCCACCAAAATGGATGAATGATATTAATGATAGTGTGAGTTGATTATCTTTTGTGTTTTCATCCTTATTTTCATCTTATTTTTCTTTTGATCGATGAAAGTCTTAATATCTTGAGAATTCTATGGATTCTTGATGAAGACTAGATCAATTTGTTTTCATTCTTATCTTTTTTCATCTTATTTTCTCTTGATCGATGAAAGTCTTGATATCTTGAGAATTCTATGGATTCTTGATAAAGGCTAGATCATTTCTTCTTCTCCTTCTTATTTCTTTTGATTGATGATCTTGATACATGGAGAGTTCTCCTACATTTGTCCTGACTCGATAGAAGATCAAATATGGAAGAGAATTGTATGCGGTTGATTTATGACTTATGGAAATTTATCGTGTAGTCGCTATGATTTTATCAAGCTTCTGATAAGTTTCTATTGACCTTAAATCCGAGTACATCATTCACTCACCATCGATCTTCATTACTAACTTTGATAACATACTTGACAAGTTTCAAGATGGTTATCTTTAACATCTAACAACTAACTTTAATTTCCGCCATTTGTTATACCGCTCTTTATATTTCTCGCTTTATCCCTTTATTTTATCATTTCATCATATTTACATTCCGTCATTTTCTCTTTGTCCATTTGGACGTTTATATTCCGCTATTTTCTCTTTGTCCACTTGGACATATGTTTATGCTTCCGCTATTTTTCTTTTGTCCACTTGGACCATACTTTACTTTTATGCTAAAACACTAATAAACAACAAAAACCTAAAAAACACATAAGGCTCTCTTTGGACTATTGGTTACTATCCCTAGCAATTTGGAGATTCGGACTTATGGACCTAGTGCCTCTGGACTCTTATTCTGTTATTACTCCGCTGTTATTCTGTCTGTCTGGCATTGGATTGTTGTCTGTTTGTATGTGCAGGTATTTCCTTGAAAGCCCTTGATGGTTAATTCCAAGGCATTGAGATAAGGATTTTACCCGAAAACAGCCGTTACTCTGCCCGATTTTCGTCAGAATCTTAATGTGCTTAATGAAAAGTGGTGCTAAGACAATAAGTTCATCTGGATCCCCAAGTGATAATGTTGGTTTAGTATTGATATTCCAAAGGATGGGAAATCTACCTTGACTCATAATGTCAAGTGTTGGCTTCTTATTTCGGTTAGACCGTTTCTTTCCTTAGCTTTTATTTTACGCAATAGGATAGCCTCTTCATCTCCTCCCCTTCTTTAATTTTCAAAATCTTCTCCCTTTTTCCAAAACATTCTTATGTTTGCAAACCTTTTCAAAACCTTTTCTTTTAAAATATCTTTTGCCCTTAGTGGCCTTTTTCTTCAAAAAAGTTTAGACACTGTTAATTGTCGAAACGAGTGGTTATACCCCACGATTTTTGAAATTGATTGATATAATGAGATCTTTTCCGTGTGAGAGAGCTAGTGGCATACTCGTTGATTTTATCCGAGTTGGAGCCCTTCTTTCATTTGCGATGCAAAGAACTCGTTTGTTCTCATGCTCAAGATCAATGGCTGAGTATTTCTCTCCAACGACGATAAAGTGTTTATTCGTTTTTAAAACGTTTTCCCTTTTAAGCGGAACTACATTAGCTCTGACTTCTCCATTGCACCGAGGAGGTATGTAGGCCCAAAGCTTAACGCTTTTCCGAGCTTATTTTAAAAATAAAACAAACCCTTTTTTAGCACACACACACGACACAGATTTTCAAAAAGGTTCCTGTGGAGTACCACAGATATGAGGGGTGCTTAAAACCTTCCCCTCATATAAGCAACACCCGTACCTAAGATCTCTTCTTTTTGTTTTAAAAAACAAACTTTGGGTTTTTTCGTTCTTTTCCCTTTTCCTTTGGAAACAATAAAGCGCGGTGGCGACTTTCACTGAAATATTGATTCGAGTCATCCTATGGCTTTGATATCAGATTTTCCCCGCTACAGGTATGATCAGATATATTGGGGTTAAGCACTTCAACACTACTATTAGGGAAACATCTATGCCATTCAGCATTCACAAGAGCCCTATCAATTCTGGAACTAATAGGATTAGCAACCTGTTTATTTGACCAAATAAACCAAGCTCCTATAGTTTCATGTTCTGAGAGATTGCTAGTAGCCATCATATCCTCCATGTCAGTATATTCAGCCAAGTGTATCTCATTGCCACCAATTCTATCACCCACTTTCAGGATGTTGTTAAAATCTCCTACAACCATCCAAGGGCCTTGCAGATGAGCACTTATTCTATTAAGGTCATGCCATAAAATCCTTCTATTATTTAGTTGATTGTGTGCATACACAGTGGTGAGGTGATGAGAAAGAACACCATCCTTGGTATAGACAGTACTATGTATTAACTGATCAGTTTTCTCACTAGGGATAATATTCCACATATTAGGATCCCATGCTAACCAGATCCTCCCATTCACATGGTGATCATAATTATCACTGTAATTCCAGTTCAGCCCCAGTCTCTTCCTAATAGACTCACTATTACTAGCCTTGACCCTAGTTTCAAGTAAAGCTAAACAACTAACCTGCATTTTCTTGAGGTGGACTCCAACCTCCAGGCATCTAGCAGTTTTATTGAGTCCTCACACATTCCAGCTGATCATGTAACACCCTCAAGCTGAGAGCTCTCTCCTACCAGAAGTCCTTCAAAACCATTCCTGGTTTCAACCCTAACTTCTGCAGGTTCCTTACCCTTCCTACCTTTACTTTGAATAATTGTCCATGGTACTTCTACAGTCTTCACTTGATCAGCAGGCTTGCTCGCTTCCTCTGAGCTTTTAGGTTGCTCAGGTGGTTTCTTCTGCTCCCATACTCGTGGTGGTTCTTTCTTTTGCTTAACTCCATCCATCTTTTGTTTACATTCATGCCCAACCTTGTTACAACTCTTGCAAAAAGGCGGTCTCCATTCATACTCCACCTGTTGAATCATTTTCTCACCCTGCGGATTTCTGATTGTGATATGTTGTCGTAATTCCTGAGTAACATCCACTTCAATAAGCACACGTGCATAGGATACCCGGAGCTTTTTTGCTGTGCATTCATCCGTCATGATAGGCTTTCCAATTGCACTAGCAATTGTGCCAATACTCTGATCCCCCCAACAATACAATGGCAGCTGAGGGAACATCACCCAAATAGGTAATACCCTCAAAATGTCATCCTGCAGTGTGAACTTCGGGTTCCATTCGTGAAGCAAAATTGGTTTCTTGAATATAGAATACGGTCCTCTCATGAATACTGCATCTCTATCAGATCTATCCTTGAAACGAATAATGAAGTAGCCTTCTTCATTATAGTATAGATCTGGTAATGTCACGAAATTCCACATTGTGGTCATGAATTTCTTGACTGCATTCATTGACAACTCATTACCAATCGCATACATAATTAGAGCGTTTTTCCAGAATTCCATCTCTGATGCTACATCTGTTTCCTCAAGTTGAACTTCAATATATCCATTAATGATGAGTGGCACCGTATATGACAGTTCACTACCATTCGAAGGAAGTCGATTTCCTTTAATCACATCCACCCACAACTTTGGAGTCTGGTCAGCATCTATCACATTCTCATCAGATTTGCCCTCCATGTTTGGTGCCTCCTTTATCGTTTCCATTGTTTTCACCCCAGTTCCAGATTTACTTGTAGTGCCTATTGTAACACCCCAAATCTACCCGATAATTATAAAGAAAATCAGAGTATTTTAAAATTTTCATACGATGAAATAGGATGTCACATTCGTCATTTAATTCACATACGTCAATTATGCCTCCACGTAGATACATAGCACTTAAACAAAAGCGGACTTATATAACATTAATTTAATCCTCAAAAACACTTCATCAAATAAATTACTTCGCAGCGGGATTTATAAAACTTCACAAATATTCAAATCAAGTCGTAGCATCTTTGCACGGTAACTTCAAGTTACAAATTAAACCAAAACCAAATAAAATTCAGCAATTAAAACAATAATAAAAAACAATCGTTTTGTCCCCCCGAGTGCTACGTATCAGAGCGAAAACCGACTCAACTCACGGCAGCTAAATCTTCACTCACTAGCGTCACCTGCACGTTACCAATATAAAGGCAACGGCGAAAACAAGCAAAGGGTGAGATATCAAACAATATAAATAAAGTCATGATAAAAAGTATATTACGGTTCAAGTAATAATATATATCTCAAGTCTCAATTTCAATCACAAACGATTCAAATTCAAAATCATATAATCACACACAACGCCGCAACTGAACATATGAATGAGACACGACAAATGCATCATGCATGTGGTACCTGTTGCACCCCAAAATTTGCCCACCTGATTTAACTTCTAATTGGCTTATGCATCTCATAATTTCATTCATTTAGGTCATCTAACTCACCATGCATCATTAGTGAATAAACCTGACATTAGGATCGAGGACCTAAAAATTGGGGCTTCTATTTCAAGTTTGACTTATTTGAATTCTTGAGAATTGAACTATGGAAGTAGAGTTTTGAAGAATATGAATTAGGGTTTATTTCCCTACAAGGTCAAAGATTGGGTCCCCATTGCTATGTCATTGCAAGAAAAAGAGGCTTATATAAGTTGGCTTTTGGTTTAAAAAAAAAAAAAAAAATCAAGTTGGGAAGGTTGACTTTTTAGTTGACCGATTAATATTATTTTGGGCCATTTTGGCAAGTGGTTATTCTATAGCTCTCATTCAATACAAATGGAGGAAAAGGACCATTCAAATTTTATTTGGAAATCCATATATCATTTGCCATTCAAGCCATTACAACTACAAAGAAAATTCAGTCCATTATTTACAAAAAGTATACAAGAGAGAAAACAATCTTTATTATCACTACAATACAATCCCATTATTACATACAAGCTGTGTCTAAAGTCTACATAACAGGAAGCTAAATCTATAATGCAGCTCCAAGATCCCTTCATTCTTCAAGTTCTTCAAGGTTTCCACATCTTCATTCTCTAACCATGCCTGCGACATAACCCAGCTCTCACAATTTAACCAAACTCATAAACATACATCATCATTCCCCTACAGCATTCAAATAGTTCCTAATTATTAAACCTATACGCAACTGCTTTCCAATATTCAGCATCACCATCCATTCAGCTCACCCAAAACTGCCCCTGCAACAAAATCCAAAATAAATCAATTCAGTCTGCATAATTCAAAACCACATCCTATAAACATTCACTAAAAGAGCCAACAATACTAACCTAACAGAAGAGCTAAGTTCAAACCTTTTTCCTAATGACTTTTACTAACAGTTAACTAAACCGGTTTTGTAACAACCTGAACCAACACATAACAGAAACTTCTAACAGCTTTGTAACATCCCTTCTAATTCCTCTAACCAAACAGTCACTTACCAAACTGATCCAAAACGATGTCCTTGCTTTGCTTCCTATCCATTCTTCAAGACCTTGCCATATTCCTCCTGCACAATACAAAAAAATCGAATTTAAAACAGAGTCCCACATTCAAGAAACTGAAAAAAATACCTTGCAAGCTATAATGCTGAGTCCCACATCTAAAGATTCCTAATGATCACCCAATGATTGCTCCTATAAATAGTCAGCTTCACCCACCTACAATGGACACCAAGAAAAAGCACTATCAGTCTTCATCATTGTCTCGCTTGCAGACTTTGAAGGAAGAAGGGTAGAGCCTCAAAATCCTCACACATTCATCCTTCCACAAACTTCTTCTTCCATCTCTCGATCCCTTCATCACTCGTCATCTTCATCTCTTCACCCTGCAACCATTCTTCACATTCATCTTCATCTCTTCACCCTGCAACCATTCTTCACACTCATCATCATCTTAGAACCTCCATGACCATTACTTCTTCATCTCCATCTCTTCACACTCTCTCTGCGATTCATATATCACAATTCAGAAAAATGTAACAAAAACTCTTCAAACCATCTTCAATCTTCAGACTCTTCCATAACCAATTCAATCACGATAAACAAAAAGAGAAGTTCATAACAAAATCAAAAAAAAGAAGAAGAAATCGAGAAGCAGAACCTGTAACTGAATCGTGAACAAACTTCATCTCTTTCTCTGAATTCATGAATCGGTGAAAGCTCCAGAAACCTCATCATCCTCAGTTCTATGATAGCGACTTCTGAATCCACGATCTCCTTTCAATCTTAAAAGCTTCATCACGAATCTGTGGCGTCGCAACCGTCAATTCATCGTCCTCATCATTCTCTGCATCTTCAACAACAAACAAATCAACAATCATCGTCAGCCATCGTGAATAATCTTCATCTTTACGCATCGACCCTGTTCATCGTGAATTCGAGCGAGAGTCGGAGTTGAGTCGGAAGAGATTCGAATCTGAGCAAAGACGTGAGGGGAGAAAGGTCATCAGAGATCACGAGTCGTTTTGATCGGAGAAGGAGGAACAAAGACGCCAGCCGCCGCTCGCCGCCGTCGCTACGAACGAGGTTGAGAGGAGAAATCCCAATCGCCACAACCAAGTAAACCCTAAATCCCAATTTCTTTCTTTATTTAGTTATTTATTTTTATTTGTTTTATTTTTATGAAATAATAATTGAAATCTGAACATAGTAACATTGGATCAATACTGAAAACTATGGGCCACGAAATTGCTGGCTCACACCCCCTTCTGGCCCATATTCTTTTTAGCAAAAATCTGTGAATAACAAAAACAGTTTTTGGGTCAGACCCATGGGCCCAGCGCCTTGCTTTTCACACACTTGCAATTCAGGATTGCACCCCTTTATTTTCTTTTTTCTACTTGATTGCATTCATGATTTAATTAGATTTTTACGATTTTCTCTTAATAATAAAATACCATTTTTCTCCTAATTTTAGACTTTAATCCATTTTGTCATATAAAAATAATCATAAAAATAGTAGTTTTTAGGCTATTTGTTTTTAGTCTTTTGCTTGACTTGTAATTCAATTTCCTTCATAAAAATCAATATAAAAAATAGTAGTATTTTTAATTCATTTTGTACTATGTTTTTGAATTGCTACTTCATACTTGTGTATAATTTTGTACCATTGTATCCTTACTCAATTTTGCTCATGATGTGACTTTAATTTTCATGTTTCTTTTATTCCTAACCTTAGGTAGAAACCATGATAACATTAGGTAGAAATTCCCTTCATACTTAGGTTAGTTTCTTTTCCTTTTCAACTTTAAAACACCTAACAATATCCAAATAAATTTCCCATAAAAAATACCAAGAAAACTCATAAAAAATGACTAATAAATACTTTGACTAATAAAAAGGGAATGGAAGCTTGTAACTTCTCTTGCTTAAGGGATGTTCGAGTGCTTGGAGCTCCCTTGCTTAAGGGTTCCATTCAGGCGTAAGTTCCCAACCTCTAAAAAACACAAACCAAAGAGTAACTCGAGTTTCCCTTGCTTAAGGGATTTCCTCGAAACGCTCAAACTCTCTTCTCTATCTCGCCTCCGAGGCATTCTTTAATCGGACATGTTATTTCCGCTCCATTCCCAGCTTAAGACTCCAGAGGTCGAGCAGCGGAGTGCGAATGTAACTTCGTCCACTAAAAAACACAAAAACAAACAAAAACTATTGAGCCGAACTACGGCGCTCTGATTCCTGAAAAGGATACGTAGGCATTAGGTCGCGGGGCCTAAGCGAGCACAACTATTTAAAACCCTTATTTTCCCCGTGTTTCTTTTCTTTCATTTGCATGCATTCCCTTAGTAATTAAGCTTTAGATTTATAAGTAATACACCCTTTAGATAGCAACAAACATAGGTGGATACCATCGAGTACGATGGGCGTGAGGGGTGCTAGTACCTTCCCCTCGCGTAACCGACTTCCGTACCCTATCTCTGGTCGAAAGACCTCGTCCTTTCTTTATTCTAGGTTTTCTGATATTCCTTTCCCTCCTTGGGATAAATATATTGGTGGCGACTCTGTTCATTTTCGCGAGCGTGCGACAGCTGGCGACTCTGCTGGGGATGTTGCTAGACCTATTGCGGGTCCATTCTTAGCGAGTTGATCCTAGCCTGCGTTTGTTTGTTTATTTACTGGGTGCTTACTTGTTTTATGTCTATACCTTGTATATATGTTTGCATGCTTATTCTTTGCCTGCATATCATGTTTATTTCTGTTTGCACATCATGCATATGGATTATATTTTGTGTTCCCTGGGGTCTTCTGTTCTGTTTTGCAGGTGGGGGTTTGTATGAGGTAAAAGGCCCACTACCCAGGCCAAGTGACACCTAGGATTAGCGTGGATGCTCATGTTGACTCCCGTAGCGCTTGCTATGGCTGAGATTGGCATGGGGTACCACAACTGGGCGAGGTTCTTTCATGGAACACTGTGTCTGGCACGCTTGTTGCCTCAAACACTTTGTACCCCATGGGAAATGTAGACCCTGGTGACCATTAGGGACCACTTGTCCGTGTCTAGACTACATACCTGTGAGATTGGGATGGGACAGGAAACTTGACCTCCATCATACCCGGATTTCTGCTATTCAATAAAAAGACGTCGAACCTTTGATCCTGGGACATTTGACTTATCCAGAAGTTCTACATCAGTTATCTATCAGAATCAACGTCGAACCTCTGAATCTGGAGGGTTTGACCATCTTTGGCTTATGCCCAAGCTATTTATCCAGAAAGCAACGTCGAACCTCTGAATCTGGAGGATTCGACCATATCTTATTAGCCATGAGAAGTTGTCGTCCAAGAAGCCTTGATCCTTGATCCTAATACATTTGCATCTTCATTAACATCTTTTCATTCATGCATATGCATTCATGGTTACCAAGACTCTTACCTCTTTCTCTCCATCAGATCAGTCAAGACGATTCCTCCACACCGTTATCTGACAAGAGCTCACAGAAGAAGAATCATGGAGAACTATGAACAAGATCAAGCTGCCATTAGAGAAGAGATGGACCAAATGAAGGGCAAGGTTGATGCTATTTTGGAAGCCCTCCAAGCTTTGAGGAATGAAAGGATTCCTGTTGCACAAGAGGTTCCCATTGATGCTAATCAAGCTGCTGCTAGTCAACCTGATGTCATTCCACCTTCTACTAATCCACCTGAGTTCCAACCAAGGACTAATGCTACTCTTGGAATGCCATTTAGCTTCATGACTGCTGATACTCTTGGAGCTTCAAACCAAGGAGGGTCCATGCCCTTAACCTCTGGAGTGCCAACTATGAATGGGCCTGTTTTCCCATTTCCTACTCCACCTCCTCATTCAGAAGTTCCTCATCCTGCTTTTTGTGGTCCTCAATTTGCTAATCCAGAAATGCATCCAATACCAACTGCTGAAAGAGCTCAACCTGTTGAGAGATCTGCTGAGAAGTATAAGATTCTTGAGGAAAGGATCCGAGCTATCGAAGGTTTTAGTGCCTATGGGATGAACGCTGAAGAAATGTGCTTGGTTCCTAATCTGGTTATTCCTCCCAAGTTCAAGACTCCCGACTTTCAGAAGTACAAGGGTTTAAGCTGTCCGAAGAGCCACATTATCATGTACTGTCGTAAGATGGCTTCTCACATTCACAATGAACCATTGCTCATCCATTGCTTTCAAGATAGCTTGTCTGGGGCATCTCTGAACTGGTATATGAATCTGGAGCGTAATAGGATCCGATCTTGGAAGGATTTGTATGATGCCTTTCTCAAGCAATACCAATACAACATCGACATGGCACCGACTAGGTTGCAACTTCAGAATCAAGCACAAAAGACCAATGAGACATTCAAAGAATATGCCCAAAGGTGGAGAGAAATGGCTGCTCAAGTTAACCCACCACTTTCTGAATCCGAGCTGGTTGATATGTTCATGAACACTCTTCAAGGACATTACTATGAAAGGATGGTGGGTAGTGTTTCTTCTGGCTTCTCCGATCTAGTTAAGATTGGTGAAAGAATTGAGAATGGCTTGAAAATTGGTAAGATCCAGAATCCCGCCAATGCTACTGCTGCTAATCCATATGGGTACAAAAAACCTCAAGGTAATTTCATCAAAAAGAAAGAAGGTGAGACTAGTGCTGCTTCTGCTCAAGATCAAGCTCCCTACTATCAAGTGAACGCCACCGCTCCTCAAGCTTATGTGGCACCTGTTGGTCAACAACCTTGGGTTCCGTATCAGCAATATGTTCAACAACAACAACTAGGTTATCAACAGAGACAAGGTCAACAGAGACAGAATAGGCCAAAAAGGGTGTATGATCGTGTGCCAATGTCTTATAGCCAACTTCTTGCTACCTTGCTCGACCTCAAACTGATTCAGTTAGCAGAAGCGAGGCCTCCTCCTGATCCTCTCCCTCCAAATTACAAGATCAATGCCAAATGTGAATTCCACTCTGGGGGATCTGGTCACACTACTGAAGAATGCAGAGTTCTCAAGGACAGGGTTCAGGATCTGATCGATGCAAAAGAGATTACATTCGCACCTGTGGCACCTAATGTGGTCAACAATCCCATGCCACCTCACAATGGAGCTTCCACCAGTGGACCATGAAGACTTTATGTTTGTCAGAGAACATTTCATTTGCATTAGAATAAGGCCAAGCTCGCCATTGTATAGATTTCTTTAGCACTTTCAATTGTATTACTTTTGCTGTTATCAAGTACTTCCCATTGTAAGAAATCCACTCTATTTGAATGAATAAAAATGTAATATACATGTTTTTCTCAAATCATATTCATCTTTGTCATTATGTTCATTGATACTTCATTCATTTGTCTTAAGCAACTAAAAAGGAGAATGATGAAAAATGAATCAAAAACACATGAATCACTAATTGTATGCTTTTGGAACAAGATCCTGCTGATGATGTACAGGCATTGTTTCTATCCTCAAACACCGGAGTTATAAGGGAGTGAATCCTTCGTTAAACCCCTTTTGAGCCAAAGGAGTAGTAGTTTCTTTCCAAAAAATACAAAACCCTCAATTTTAACCAGGGGCAGGGTAGACTTCAGTTAGTGCGACCGAGCGCTCGACTTTCAAGTATTCCATCAGAGGATCAATCATATCTCATATCCCACAACAAAAGAGCACAATCCACAATGGATGTCTCCCATTCACTAAGAAGAGGGCAGTCACAACCTTTTCATCAAGTCAATCACAAAAGTCATGCAACTTGTTCCCGAACGAGGCAAAAAGAGAATGAAAGAAAATATCAAATCGTGATCAAAAAGAAAGAAGCAATAGCCCACTAAGTCAAAAAGAAAAGCTTTGAAGCAAATGACTTAGGCAAAATTAGGGCATATCCCGCTGGACAACAAAAATCAAAGTCAAAAGAAACTTTCTGTCCAGGCAAAAGTTAGGGAAAGCAAAAGTCAAAAGCAAAAGATCAAAAATCCTCCAAGGAACAAGTTGTTGTGATCATCTCTGAAGGATGGCTGCCACCTCTATCAAAGCTACAAAGGATCCTCATCCATCACAATCCTTCCTGAAAGACGAATACTCGTGTCGAACTAGCTGAACGTAGGACTGGAGGACATCACGAAGAGGGGTGGGTTAAGTAGAATTTGAGCCTTTATCCTTTTTTCTCAAACCGTGAACCCGGCCGCGCTACAACCCTCAAAAGTCCTAATTGAAGTAGGGTTTGTTCCAAAAGCATACAAACTGTAAAATCATGTCAAACTGACTCCTAATGTTGTTGTGTCATTTGTGCTAGTATCAGTACAACATTTTGACAAATAAAACTTTTTCTTTGAGATTAACATGTGCATTGCATTCTCATTATCTTTTTCAAAACAGAATTGTCTCTAATCAGAAAGTAAGTACTTGATACCAAGGAAAGTTCAACATCGAAAGTCAGTCAAGTAATCTTACAAAGGCAAAGGTTGGTCATCCACAAAGCAAATCTCTGAAGCACCCATCTGGTGGAGGAGTTCCTTTCAATCTGGAGTATCCATTCCTTGATCTACACTGGGGCAGACCATTGCACATCTCCATGATTCAAGCATATCAAAGTTTTATCTCAAAAGATCATACAAGCTGGGGCAAGCTAGTGATAATTCATTTTTCTCATCCCCAAGCAAGCGTCAGATATCAAGACAAGTGTCGAGGAGTCCAGTCAACACCTCACCTTCACAAGTTCTATTCTTCAAGCTACAACCTTCCACAAGGGCATACTCCATCCACTCCTGGTATCTTGGAAACAATCATTCCATCCATAATCATACATGCATCATGCATATCATTGCATTTTCATTATCATCTCTCCCACATGATCCAATCATCAACGAATCAGGGGCATCCACCCTATCTTGAATCAAGCGGAGTTCAGAACTCCACCTAATCTATTTCACATCAAAGCAGAAGCCCTGATCAATCAATCAGTACATTGCATATAGAACTCATTGCATTGCATTTCCAGAAGTGCACAAATAAATCAAACATTTGCATGTGAAGCATAGGCCAAGTTACTCATCAGATGGGTTCTCTACAAGCAATCAATTGATATTCCACTGGAGCACTCAGAGTTACCATTATGGTGTCATCTCCTCAAGTCAATCATGTTCATCTGGCTTCAACCCAGAGTTGGTGTCTTTGTGTTCAACCTAGAGTTGACCTTCCTTTCATCTTTTAACCCCGAGTTAATTATCTTTTCCCACTCACCCAGAGTTGACGGTCTTCCTTTATTCAACCCGGAGTTGATCCTTATCTTTCCCACTCACCCAGAGTTGACGGTCTTCCTTTTATTTCAACCCAGAGTTGATCCTGGTTTTCTCCCCACTCACCCAGAGTTGACGGTCACCTTTTATTTCAACCCAGAGTTGATTCTTGTCTTTTCCCCATTCGACCCAGAGTTGACAATTATCTTTTATTCAACCCAGAGTTGATCCCCTATCCCTTTTCCCACTCAACCCAGAGTTGATGGTTGTCTTGTTTCTTTTCCCTTTCAACCCAGAGTTGATAGTTATTTCTTTATTTTCTTCTCAACCCAGAGTTAACAATCTTCTTTCCTGATTTTTTTTTCTCAACTCAGAGTTGACGATTTTCTTTCTTTATTTTCTTCTCAACCCAGAGTTGACAATCATCCCTAATTGTTCTTTTTTTCTTTTCTCAACCCAGAGTTGATATCCTCATCTTGTCTTCGACCCAGAGTTGATGTTCTTCTTTCCCTTCTCGATCCAGAATCGATGTTTATCTTTTATCTAACCCAGAGTTGACTTCCCTTTATTCTTTGACCCAGAGTCGACCCACTTGTCTTTTCCAACCCAGAGTCGGATTCTATTCCATTTCTAACCCAGAGTTAATTTTGTCAATCCAGAGTTGATACATTCTTCCCCAGTGGAATTAACATCCTTTCTTCCCCAGTGGATCTTATCTCTCATCAGGCAAATTTTCAGGTTCTCTTGATATTTAATCTTCTTCTACCTTGAATGTTCGAAAGGTCAGCGCCAATCTCACTTTCAGGTTTAAGACGATTAAATAGGGGCAGCTGTTGCACCCCAAAATTTGCCCACCTGATTTAACTTCTAATTGGCTTATGCATCTCATAATTTCATTCATTTAGGTCATCTAACTCACCATGCATCATTAGTGAATAAACCTGACATTAGGATCGAGGACCTAAAAATTGGGGCTTCTATTTCAAGTTTGACTTATTTGAATTCTTGAGAATTGAACTATGGAAGTAGAGTTTTGAAGAATATGAATTAGGGTTTATTTCCCTACAAAGTCAAAGATTGGGTCCCCATTGCTATGTCATTGCAAGAAAAAGAGGCTTATATAAGTTGGCTTTTGGTTTAAAAAAAAAAAAAAATCAAGTTGGGAAGGTTGACTTTTTAGTTGACCGATTAATATTATTTTGGGCCATTTTGGCAAGTGGTTATTCTATAGCTCTCATTCAATACAAATGGAGGAAAAGGACCATTCAAATTTTATTTGGAAATCCATATATCATTTGCCATTCAAGCCATTACAACTACAAAGAAAATTCAGTCCATTATTTACAAAAAGTATACAAGAGAGAAAACAATCTTTATTATCACTACAATACAATCCCATTATTACATACAAGCTGTGTCTAAAGTCTACATAACAGGAAGCTAAATCTATAATGCAGCTCCAAGATCCCTTCATTCTTCAAGTTCTTCAAGGTTTCCACATCTTCATTCTCTAACCATGCCTGCGACATAACCCAGCTCTCACAATTTAACCAAACTCATAAACATACATCATCATTCCCCTACAGCATTCAAATAGTTCCTAATTATTAAACCTATACGCAACTGCTTTCCAATATTCAGCATCACCATCCATTCAGCTCACCCAAAACTGCCCCTGCAACAAAATCCAAAATAAATCAATTCAGTCTGCATAATTCAAAACCACATCCTATAAACATTCACTAAAAGAGCCAGCAATACTAACCTAACAGAAGAGCTAAGTTCAAACCTTTTTCCTAATGACTTTTACTAACAGTTAACTAAACCGGTTTTGTAACAACCTGAACCAACACATAACAGAAACTTCTAACAGCTTTGTAACATCCCTTCTAATTCCTCTAACCAAACAGTCACTTACCAAACTGATCCAAAACGATGTCCTTGCTTTGCTTCCTATCCATTCTTCAAGACCTTGCCATATTCCTCCTGCACAATACAAAAAAATCGAATTTAAAACAGAGTCCCACATTCAAGAAACTGAAAAAAATACCTTGCAAGCTATAATGCTGAGTCCCACATCTAAAGATTCCTAATGATCACCCAATGATTGCTCCTATAAATAGTCAGCTTCACCCACCTACAATGGACACCAAGAAAAAGCACTATCAGTCTTCATCATTGTCTCGCTTGCAGACTTTGAAGGAAGAAGGGTAGAGCCTCAAAATCCTCACACATTCATCCTTCCACAAACTTCTTCTTCCATCTCTCGATCCCTTCATCACTCGTCATCTTCATCTCTTCACCCTGCAACCATTCTTCACATTCATCTTCATCTCTTCACCCTGCAACCATTCTTCACACTCATCATCATCTTAGAACCTCCATGACCATTACTTCTTCATCTCCATCTCTTCACACTCTCTCTGCGATTCATATATCACAATTCAGAAAAATGTAACAAAAACTCTTCAAACCATCTTCAATCTTCAGACTCTTCCATAACCAATTCAATCACGATAAACAAAAAGAGAAGTTCATAACAAAATCAAAAAAAAGAAGAAGAAATCGAGAAGCAGAACCTGTAACTGAATCGTGAACAAACTTCATCTCTTTCTCTGAATTCATGAATCGGTGAAAGCTCCAGAAACCTCATCATCCTCAGTTCTATGATAGCGACTTCTGAATCCACGATCTCCTTTCAATCTTAAAAGCTTCATCACGAATCTGTGGCGTCGCAACCGTCAATTCATCGTCCTCATCATTCTCTGCATCTTCAACAACAAACAAATCAACAATCATCGTCAGCCATCGTGAATAATCTTCATCTTTACGCATCGACCCTGTTCATCGTGAATTCGAGCGAGAGTCGGAGTTGAGTCGGAAGAGATTCGAATCTGAGCAAAGACGTGAGGGGAGAAAGGTCATCAGAGATCACGAGTCGTTTTGATCGGAGAAGGAGGAACAAAGACGCCAGCCGCCGCTCGCCGCCGTCGCTACGAACGAGGTTGAGAGGAGAAATCCCAATCGCCACAACCAAGTAAACCCTAAATCCCAATTTCTTTCTTTATTTAGTTATTTATTTTTATTTGTTTTATTTTTATGAAATAATAATTGAAATCTGAACATAGTAACATTGGATCAATACTGAAAACTATGGGCCACGAAATTGCTGGCTCACACCCCCTTCTGGCCCATATTCTTTTTAGCAAAAATCTGTGAATAACAAAAACAGTTTTTGGGTCAGACCCATGGGCCCAGCGCCTTGCTTTTCACACACTTGCAATTCAGGATTGCACCCCTTTATTTTCTTTTTTCTACTTGATTGCATTCATGATTTAATTAGATTTTTACGATTTTCTCTTAATAATAAAATACCATTTTTCTCCTAATTTTAGACTTTAATCCATTTTGTCATATAAAAATAATCATAAAAATAGTAGTTTTTAGGCTATTTGTTTTTAGTCTTTTGCTTGACTTGTAATTCAATTTCCTTCATAAAAATCAATATAAAAAATAGTAGTATTTTTAATTCATTTTGTACTATGTTTTTGAATTGCTACTTCATACTTGTGTATAATTTTGTACCATTGTATCCTTACTCAATTTTGCTCATGATGTGACTTTAATTTTCATGTTTCTTTTATTCCTAACCTTAGGTAGAAACCATGATAACATTAGGTAGAAATTCCCTTCATACTTAGGTTAGTTTCTTTTCCTTTTCAACTTTAAAACACCTAACAATATCCAAATAAATTTCCCATAAAAAATACCAAGAAAACTCATAAAAAATGACTAATAAATACTTTGACTAATAAAAAGGGAATGGAAGCTTGTAACTTCTCTTGCTTAAGGGATGTTCGAGTGCTTGGAGCTCCCTTGCTTAAGGGTTCCATTCAGGCGTAAGTTCCCAACCTCTAAAAAACACAAACCAAAGAGTAACTCGAGTTTCCCTTGCTTAAGGGATTTCCTCGAAACGCTCAAACTCTCTTCTCTATCTCGCCTCCGAGGCATTCTTTAATCGGACATGTTATTTCCGCTCCATTCCCAGCTTAAGACTCCAGAGGTCGAGCAGCGGAGTGCGAATGTAACTTCGTCCACTAAAAAACACAAAAACAAACAAAAACTATTGAGCCGAACTACGGCGCTCTGATTCCTGAAAAGGATACGTAGGCATTAGGTCGCGGGGCCTAAGCGAGCACAACTATTTAAAACCCTTATTTTCCCCGTGTTTCTTTTCTTTCATTTGCATGCATTCCCTTAGTAATTAAGCTTTAGATTTATAAGTA
Organism: Vicia villosa; assembly: GCF_029867415.1. Taxonomy (NCBI): domain Eukaryota; kingdom Viridiplantae; phylum Streptophyta; class Magnoliopsida; order Fabales; family Fabaceae; genus Vicia; species Vicia villosa. The sequence goes on along the minus strand of NW_026705657.1, from coordinate 331,311 downwards.
ATACACCCTTTAGATAGCAACAAACATAGGTGGATACCATCGAGTACGATGGGCGTGAGGGGTGCTAGTACCTTCCCCTCGCGTAACCGACTTCCGTACCCTATCTCTGGTCGAAAGACCTCGTCCTTTCTTTATTCTAGGTTTTCTGATATTCCTTTCCCTCCTTGGGATAAATATATTGGTGGCGACTCTGTTCATTTTCGCGAGCGTGCGACAGTACCCAGGGCTTCAGCCCCCATCGCCAATTGCCAGATAATAGAGGCATCAAAAACAGGCATAAGCCTCCGTCGCTGTTTTGCCAATCCAGGTCGTCGCTACAACATGCAATTCATGAGACACTATGACATGCAACAACCACAATCAATCACAAAACAACGTCGCATAAGGCATTCGCCCACATCGCCAAAATATATCAATTATTATTGATAATTACTCGTCACTTTAAATTCCTGCAACATCAAAAAATTCGCAATAGTACAATATACACATTACGTCACTACATCGCCAAAATACATTGTCAATTTACAGATACCGATCAATTCCGGACTCGCCTAAATTATACTACTCGGTTAATTAATTCCCGATTCTCTTATTAATTTTAGTTCGGTCACTGATATGCTCAAAAGTTGGTTCTGTTATTGCTACACTAGCTCAGTGCTACTCTACTATTTCTAACAATTACTCTGCTGGTTACTAGCATTGTTACTGTCATGAAGTTATTCTATTAAATCCTAGAGTTTATATTCTTCTGTTGCCAATCATCCTTTACTAATTATATTGTTTCACTCAATTTATTTTTTTATTTAGATTTTTAAATTAATCTAACGTGCTATTCACTAAAACTAGTTATATCACTTAGTATTACATACTATTTGTTATATCACTTAGTACAACATTCTGTTAGTTATATCATTTAGTACTACATACTATTAATTAAATCATTTAGTACTATATACTATGACTACTCCCTAAACTAATTATGATACAAATTTTGCCTAAGGTGATAAGGGACCCCGTCTCACCATGTGGCTACCGTCCCACCTAGTCACCCCACTACACAACGACAACAACAACAACAAGGGACGTTCGTCCCTGGCTAGAAGGCCCCCGCCCCTAAGCAATTCCTTCTTCTTTTTCAGCGCCGGTTTTCAATTACGGTTCCCAGTTTTATTCTAAACAAAATTAATCACAATCGCATAATTAATTTCGGACCATCATCAATCAAAGTTTTAATTCAACCAACCCATCACAGAGTCACAAATCAAATAATAGAACCATTAGCATACCTTCACAGACAAATTGAAACACAAATATCATACAAATTATTCATACATAACAGAAAGGGCATCAATCGAAAACATAGAGACAATAAATTCCCCAAACTCACATACAATCCATCATATCCCTATTTATAGAGCAAAAACCTCACCCTTACCTTTGGATCGAAGGTTGCTCTAAATCGTGTTAGAACAAGATTTGTTCTGATCAATATTCTTAGTTTTGATGATAACAAGGATATGAATTTTGTGTGAGATAATGTGGTACTCTAATACATTGCAATTTCCATTTCAGGAAATATATAAAGAGTATGCACAAATCAGCGCTCAGAAGCTTTGTCTCAGAAGGTTCAGCATGCAACATCAGAACATGGTCTGGCAATACATCAGAAGATGGTCAAGGCAGAATCAGAACATGGGTCTATGAAAGCATCAGAAGAACTTGAGGTCAGAAGCAGAAGCACTGAAGTTCTCATGGTATCACGCTCAGAAGCACTTCAAGGTCAGAAGACAAGAAGATGCTATGCACCAAGCTGTTTGACTCTGATGATATTCAAATATTTTATTCACAAACATCAGATCAGAAGAAAGTACAAGTGGCAGGCTACGCTGACTGACAAAATTAACGTTGGAAGCTATTAAAGGCAACGTCAGTAGACACAGCGTGAACAAGGCTCGAGGTAGTTGACAAAAGCGTGAAACATTAAATGCAAAGCTGTACGGAATACGCAAAGCATTAAATGCGCTCAACGGTCATCTTCTCAAACGCCTATAAATATGAAGTTCTGATGAAAAGCAAGGTTACTAATTCTGAACGAAATTATTCTGAAAGACTTGCTGAAACGCTGTTCAAATTCAAAGCTCAGAAACTTCATCTTCATCAAAGCTCACTACATTGCTATTGTAATATATTAGTGAGATTAAGCTTAAACGTTAAGAGATATATCACTGTTGTGATTATAGCTTTTTAGAATCATTGTAAAACTCTTATTTGATTACATTAATTTGTAAGTAACTAGAGTGATCAAGTGTTGATCAGGATACTCTAGGAAGTCTTAGCTTGTGCCTAAGTAGTTGTATTTAGAGTGATCACGTGGTGGTCAGGATACTCTAAGAAAGTCTTAGCTTGTGTCTAAGCATTTGTTCCTGGAATGATCAGGTTGTGATCAGGATACTCTAGAAGACTTAGTCGCGGACTAAGTGGAAAACCATTGTAATCTGTTGCGATTAGTGGATTAAATCCTCAGGTGAGGTAAATCACTCCGTGGGGGTGGACTGGAGTAGTTTAGTTAACAACGAACCAGGATAAAAATAACTGTGCATATTGTTTTTATCGTTCAAGTTTTTAGACCACACTTATTCAAACCCCCCCTTTCTAAGTGTTTTTCTATCCTTCAATTGGCATCAGAGCGCCGGTTCTAAGGTGCAAGCACTTAACCATGTTTAGAAAAGATTCAGGAAGAGAAAAACGCTTCAGTAAAAGATGGCTGGTGAAGTTCCAACAAATCTAGCTGCATCTACATCTGGCTCTGCTGAGCAATACAACGGTAACAATGGTTATACTAGACCACCAGTATTTGATGGTGAAAACTTTGAATACTGGAAAGATAAACTGGAAAGTTACTTTCTTGGTCTAGATGCTGATCTATGGGATCTTCTGTTTGATGGTTACAAACATCCTGTTAAAGCTACTGGTGTAAGGCTCACGAGAAGCGAAATGACTGATGATCAAAAGAAAGATTTCAAAAATCATCACAAATGCAGGACTGTTTTGCTGAATGCTATCTCTCATGCTGAGTATGAGAAGATATCTAACAGGGAAACGGCCCATGACATATATGAGTCCTTGAAGATGACTCATGAAGGAAATGCTCAAGTCAAGGAGACCAAAGCTCTTGCACTAATCCAGAAGTATGAAGCCTTCAAGATGGAGGATGATGAAGACATTGAAAAGATGTTTTCAAGATTTCAAACTCTGACTGCTGGATTGAGAGTTCTCGACAAAGGCTACACAAAGGCTGATCATGTAAAGAAGATCATCAGAAGTTTGCCCAGAAGATGGGGCCCAATGGTGACTGCATTCAAGATTGCCAAGAATCTGAATGAAGTTTCTTTGGAAGAGCTTATCAGTGCCTTGAGAAGCCATGAAATAGAGCTGGACGCAAACGAGCCTCAGAAGAAAGGTAAGTCTATTGCATTAAAATCTAATGTTAAAAAATGCACTAACGCTTTTCAGGCTAGAGAAGAAGATCCTGAAGAATCAGAATCTGAAGAAGAAGATGAACTGTCCATGATCTCCAGAAGGGTAAACCAACTCTGGAAGAGCAAGCAAAGGAAGTTCAGAGGCTTCAGAAGTTCAAAGAAATTTGAACGAGGAGAATCTTCTGGTGACAGAAGATCTGACAAGAAGAAGGTTGTCTGCTATGAGTGCAATGAGCCTGGACATTACAAGAATGAGTGTCCAAAACTTCAGAAGGAGAATCCCAAGAAGAAGTTTCATAAGAAGAAAGGTTTTATGGCAACATGGGATGATTCTGAATCAGAATCAGGATCAGACTCTGAAGGAGAGCAGGCAAACTTTGCGCTGATGGCGACAGAAGATGATGGATCAGAATCTACATCAGAATCAGATTCTAAAGAGGTATTTTCTAAACTATCTAGAGAATAGTTAGTTTCCAGTCTAACAGAGCTTCTTGAATTAAAAGCTCATCTTAGTATCAAATACAAAAAGCTGAAAAAGCAATTTGAATTTGAAACTAAGAAGCTTGAGTTGGAAAATTCTGAATTAAAAGAAAAAGTTTTAAAATTATCCAATAATGTTGGATCTCCTTCTGATTCAGAAAAATCCACTCCCAGTCTGAATCATATTCTGAAAGAATATGATTTAAGTTTCAAGAAGTTCTTATCTAGAAGTATTGGTAGAACTCAGCTAGCTTCTATGATATATGCTGTGTCTGGGAACAAGAGAGTTGGCATTGGTTATGAGGGTGAAATCCCATACAAGCTTGAATCTGTGGATGATATGAAAATATCATACAAGCCTCTGTATAACCAATTTAAATTTGACCACTCCCATGATATTAAGCACACATCACATGCACAAAGTTTTCACATAACACACACCAAGAAGCATGTGACACAACCTAAGAAATATCATGGAACTCAGAATAAGAAGTATCATACTGTTCCTCCTGCTAAATATTTTGCTAAACCCAAGTTCAATCAGAACTTGAGGAGAACTAACAAGAAAGGACCCAAGAAATTGTGGGTACCTAAGGAGAAGATAATTTCTGTTGCAGATATCCTTGGCGGCAAAGAGGAAAGAAAGCAAAATGTCATGGTACCTGGACTCTGGGTGCTCGCGACACATGACGGGAAGAAGGTCTACATTCCAAGACCTGGTGCTTAAACCAGGTGGAGAAGTCAAGTTTGGAGAAGATCAGAAGGGCAAAATCATTGGCTCAGGAACTATAAAGTCTGGTAACTCTCCTTCCATAACTAATGTACTTCTTGTAGAAGGATTAAAGCATAACTTATTGTCCATAAGTCAATTAAGTGACAATGGTTATGATATAATCTTCAATCAAAAGTCTTGCAAGGCTGTAAGTCAGAAGGATGGCTCAATCCTATTTACAGGCAAGAGGAAGAACAACATTTATAAGATTGATCTTTCTGATCTTGAGAAGCAGAAGGTGACTTGTCTTATGTCTGTTTCTGAGGAGCAATGGGTCTGGCACAGAAGATTAGGACATGCTAGTTTGAGAAAGATTTCTCAGATTAACAAACTAAATCTGGTCAGAGGACTCCCAAATCTGAAATACAAATCAGATGCTCTTTGTGAAGCATGTCAGAAGGGCAAGTTCTCCAGACCTGCATTCAAGTCTAAGAATGTTGTTTCTACCTCAAGGCCGTTAGAACTCTTACACATTGATTTGTTTGGCCCAGTCAAAACAGCATCTGTCAGAGGGAAGAAATATGGATTAGTCATCGTTGATGATTATAGCCGCTGGACATGGGTAAAGTTCTTGAAACACAAGGATGAGTCTCATTCAGTGTTCTTTGAATTCTGCACTCAGATTCAATCTGAGAAAGAGTGTAAAATCATAAAGGTCAGAAGTGGTCATGGTGGCGAATTTGAGAACAGATTCTTTGAGGAGTTCTTCAAAGAAAATGGTATTGCCCATGATTTCTCTTGCCCCAGAACTCCACAGCAAAATGGAGTTGTAGAGCGAAAGAATAGGACTCTACAAGAAATGGCCAGAACCATGATCAATGAAACCAATATGGCTAAACATTTCTGGGCAGAAGCAATTAACACTGCATGCTATATTCAGAATAGAATCTCTATCAGACCTATTCTAAATAAGACTCCTTATGAATTGTGGAAGAACAGAAAGCCCAACATTTCATATTTCCATCCTTTTGGATGTGTATGTTTTATTCTGAATACTAAAGATCATCTTGGTAAGTTTGATTCCAAAGCACAAAAATGTTTCCTTCTTGGATATTCTGAACGCTCTAAAGGCTACAGAGTATACAATACTGAAACATTGATTGTAGAAGAATCAATCAATATCAGGTTTGATGATAAGCTTGGTCTTGAAAAACCAAAGCAGTTTGAGAATTTTGCAGATTTTGATATTGATATCTCAGAAGTTGAAGAACCAAGAAGCAAAGCTGCAGAAGCTGGCAGTCTCAGAAGCAATGGATCAGAAGATCAAGTTGCTGCATCTTTAGAGAATCTCAGGATTTCTGAAGAGCCAACAGTCAGAAGATCACCTAGAATTGCATCAGCTCATTCAGAAGATGTGATTCTTGGGAAGAAGGATGATCCTATCAGAACAAGATCATTCCTTAAGAATGACTATCAGAAGTAGTGATCAGAATCAGAAGGCGTAAAGTCTATTCATATTCTACAGCTGTCATCCATTATCTGATGGTGAACACGTGTTTGTACGGTTTGTACAAAGCGTGCAGTTGAAAAGACGCCGACCTAGGTAACTGTATTAAATCATTTCGTTTACCACGTTCTCTCACCTAACGTCTCTTATCAATAAATGAAAATTGATTTCTCTTGATTCTGTAACTGTTCATTTTCTAATCTTATTGCATTTTTTTTTAAAAAAAAAATCCGTCTCTATATATTCTTTTCAAATCATCTCATATATCTTTTTCGCTTCGAGTCTCTCTTTCTTCTTGCATACTTTGTTTTGAAATCTTCTTAGTCGCTTCTAAAACCCTAACCGAAAACCCAGAATTTGTTCTTCCTAGCTGTTCATTCTGTTTCAATGGCTGCTTCTTCATCTCAAAATGTTGGTTCATCTACTCTTCTCCATATTCAAGATGAAGTTAATCAGGAACTCACTCCAGTTGTTGCATGCTCCATTCCTAAGGATAAATTAGAAGTTCTATGTGAACTCATGGTTGATTTTGATAACATTGAAGAAAACGAATTTCATCTCAAAGAAGATATAATTTTTCAAGGATGGACTTCGTTGTTTGCTGAGTTTTGTGGACCAGTCTACCCAGATCTTGTCAAGGAATTCTGGGTACATGCAGTTGTCGCCCCTAAGTCAATCTTGTCCTTCGTCCGTGGAAAGTTTGTGGTAGTAACTGAGAACATCCTAAGGATGATGTTTGATCTGAGAAACGCTGAAGGAGCTTTTGAAATCGATAAAAGGGTAAATTGGGAAGATGTTTTATCTACTCTCTACCCAGACATAAATGAAACAAAGAATGTCAAGGACTTGATAGATCTCTACAAAATATGGACCAAGATTCTTCTTGGGTGTTTCTATCACAGGAAAGGGACACATGCTTCTGACTTCATCAACAATGAACAAAAATACATTCTGTACTGCATTGCCACTAAGAAGAAGGTTGATGCTATCTACATTATCTTCAACCATATGTGGAAGACTGTGAAGGAGTCCAGAAATGCCTTCAGAGAGAAAAATGGTACCACCATTCCGTTTGGCAGAATTATCACCAATCTTCTGGTTCATTCCAAGATTGTTGAGCAACTGGAAACTGAAGGCACTATCAAGAACCTTGCTGTCACAACTGGGGCCTGTCTGAATGCCTTCACCTTAAAGAAGATGAAAGTGATTAGGGCTATCAGTAAGACTCCCCAACCTCTTGCGGGAACAAGAATCAGAAGAGCACCAGTTCTAGCTGAATTTGAAACTTTCTTCAACAGTGAGGTACCTGAAGTCAGAACTAGGTATCTGAAGTCTCAAGAAGAAAATAAAAGTCTCAAAGATCAAGAGAAGGGTGCTCCAATCATAGTAAATCGCAAGAAGGAGGAAAGGACTAAAAGAAAATTTGATCATCCTGCTGCTACCACTGAGAAAGAAGTGGTCCCAGAAGAAGTCATTGCAAAGGTTGTTAAGGCTGTTTCTGTTGATTTTGAGAAGAATAAGAAGTAAGGATGAGGTAAGTAAGAAGGTAGATCAGAAGTTGTACAGAGGTATGATTGGATCTCTTCTATATCTAACTGCTTCTAGACCTGACATTCTCTTTAGTGTTTGTTTGTGTGCTCGATTCCAATCAGATCCAAGAGAATCTCATTTAACAGCGGTTAAAAGAATTCTAAGGTATCTGAAAGGTACTACTAATGTTGGTTTAGTTTACAGAAGATCTAAAGACTACAACTTAGTAGGATTCTGTGATGCTGACTATGCTGGAGATAGAATAGAAAGAAAGAGCACTTCTGGAAGTTGTCAATTTCTTGGAAGTCATCTGATCTCATGGTACAGCAAGAAGCAAGCTAATATTGCCCTCTCAACAACAGAAGCAGAATATGTTGCTGCTGCTGGTTGTAGCACACAAATGCTCTGGATGAGAAGTCAGCTGGAAGATTATCAGATATATGAGAGTAACATTCCTATTTTCTGTGATAATACTTCTGCTATATGTTTATCTAAGAATTCTATTTTACATTCAAAAGCTAAACATATTGAGATTAAACATCATTTCATTAGGGACTATGTTCAGAAGGGTTTTATATCTTTAAACTTTGTGGATACAGACCATCAATGGGCTGATATCTTTACAAAACCCCTTGCTGAAGATAGGTTTAAGTTCATTCTGAAGAATATCAGTATGGATTTATGCCCAGAATGAGAAGATGAGAAGATCTTATGTATGAGTATCTTCTGAAATGAAATTGGATTTTTTTAAGAAGTTCTGATTGAAATCAATTAGAAATTGTGATTCAGTTATTACTAACGTTTCATTGTCTAAGTTGATTCAGAATCTCTTTAAAAGCAAAACAGCTGTAACTGGCTATCCAGATGGTAAACACGTGTTCACTATTTCTGGACAAGCGTGCGTGCAGTTGAGGGGACGTCTACTTAGGTAACTGTGCTAATCACTTCTTTTGTCATTATTATCCCTCCTCACGTCATGTAACATTAAATGCCATTCATCATTTCTTTTATTTTCTTTTTCGTTTTTATATCCGTCAAGCGTTTCCCTTCCCTAGAACGTTTCCTTCCCCACATTCCCTCTATTTATTTCTCCATTTCTTTGCATTCTTCAATCAATCTTTGCGTTCTCTCTCTCTCTCTCACTTTTCTATGAATATCTTTTGCGTAAACCCTAGTTCATTCTTCATCGATCTAGCGTTCATCATGAATCCTTCGCCTAGTTCCCTTCATCAAAACTTTAAACCAGTTGAAGAAACTAAGTCTCAAAAGTGGATGATCTATTTGAATAGAACGGATGGAAGGGTTAATCGGTTACAGGATGAGAAACATATCTCGGGATGGCATTCCAAGTTCTTCTCAAGTCAGATCTCTTCTTTGATGTTGTTATCAACATCTGTCCAAAGGAAGAAGACTTTCTTGAGATATTGGATGAAGTTAGGTTCCATAAGGACTTAACTTCTATGTTAAGGGAAAGCCCATCTGAGAATACGCTCTCTCCTGGTGAACTGTTCTCAGTTCCTCCCTTGTATTCATTTACTTCTTTCTCTGGGAGCTGTTCAGGCATGCAGAGTTTCAAGATTTGATGACCAAGCAAGAACAAGAACAACGATGGGATTCATGATATGTTGGCTTAGATTAGGACTAGGCTAGGGTTGTAGTCTTTGTGTCCTTGTAGTTTTCTTTGCTTGTTGCACTTGTGTATCAGCATACATCTTTTGTAATCCTACTTGGTTAATCAATGAAAAGCTTATTCTGCATAACTCTTGTACTTCTGCTTTTTATCAATGATTATTTGTGTTTCTTTCCTTTGTCTCTTGCTTTACATCTGAATCTTTTATGCTTTTTGATGTTATGACAAAAAGGAGGAGAAAATATATGATAAATGATCTGATTAATATTATCAGTTACCGAGTAAAAAGGCTTCACATTTACTAACAGAACTTGCAAAGTTCTATGTTTTTAAGTTGTGTTGTTGCAGGAATCGAAGATTCAAGATCAACATAAGAAGCAACGAGATGATGAAGCAACAAAATGAATCTAGCTATTGGATTCTTGAAGCAAGCTGAGTGCTAGGAAGCTTCAGAATCAGAAGCAAGAAGGAAGAATGATCAGAAATAGCTCTTGGATTCTTGAAGCAAGCTGAGTGCTAGGAAGCTTCAGAATCAGAAATTCTGATAATAGAATATGATCCAAATCATTGTCTATTTGCTCTGATACATTGTCTATTGGATCTGATATATTCTATATGGCTTATATGGCTCTGATACATATTTTGTGTTCTGATACACATTTTATGTTCTAACTCATTCATGCTGACTTTTGTCGTTTAGTTTTGTTCTGTAACATTTCAGGATGTAGAGATGCTCTGATGATGCTCTGGTACATTCAACAATGTTCTGATACAATCTAGCATGAAGTGATGTAAGAATAAATTCAAAGCTCTGAAGCTATCCGAGGGAAGCAGAAATCAGAAGCTGTGAATGTTCTAAAGATCCAGAAAACTCAAGTTCTGAAGCTGTCCTAAATGGAAGCATGAATCAGAAGTTGTGAATGTTCTAAAGATCAAAGAAATTCAAGTTCTGAAGCTGTCCTAAATGGAAGCAGGAATCAGAAGCTGTGAATGTTCTGAAGATCAAAGAAATTCAAGTTCTGAAGCTGTCCTAAATGGAAGCAGGAATCAGAAGCTGTGAGTGTTCTAGGGATCTAAAGAAATTCAAGTTCTGAAGCTGTCCAATGGAAGCAGAAGTCAGAAGCTATGAATTATCAGAAGACAGAAGCTTATGTGATCGTCTCTACCGAAATAATCAGGGAAGTCTTTTATTATTAAAGTTCTTCGAGTATTTATTTCAGGGGGAGATTATTTATCTCAGGGGGAGATTGTTAATCTCAGGGGGAGACATATTCACATGCTTATGCGATAGCTGTGTAATTTGTCTTTAGCCGTCTGCTCTTTCTGATCGCAAATTCATATCATTTATATATGTTTTTGTCATCATCAAAAAGGGGGAGATTGTTAGAACAAGATTTGTTCTGATCAATATTCTTAGTTTTGATGATAACAAGGATATGAATTTTGTGTGAGATAATGTGGTACTCTAATACATTGCAATTTCCATTTCAGGTAGAGACGATCACTGATATGCTCAAAAGTTGGTTCTGTTATTGCTACACTAGCTCAGTGCTACTCTACTATTTCTAACAATTACTCTGCTGGTTACTAGCATTGTTACTGTCATGAAGTTATTCTATTAAATCCTAGAGTTTATATTCTTCTGTTGCCAATCATCCTTTACTAATTATATTGGTTCACTCAATTTATTTTTTTATTTAGATTTTTAAATTAATCTAACGTGCTATTCACTAAAACTAGTTATATCACTTAGTATTACATAATATTTGTTATATCACTTAGTACAACATTCTGTTAGTTATATCATTTAGTACTACATACTATTAATTAAATCATTTAGTACTATATACTATGACTACTCCCTAAACTAATTATGATACAAATTTTTCCTAAGGTGATAAGGGACCCCGTCTCACCATGTGGCTACCGTCCCACCTAGTCACCCCACTACACAACAACAACAACAAGGGACGTTCGTCCCTGGCTAGAAGGCCCCCGCCCCTAAGCAATTCCTTCTTCTTTTTTAGCTCCGGTTTTCAATTACGGTTCCCAGTTTTATTCTAAACAAAATTAATCACAATCGCATAATTAATTTCGGACCATCATCAATCACAGTTTTAATTCAACCAACCCATCACAGAGTCACAAATCAAATAATAGAACCATTAGCATACCTTCACAGACAAATTGAAACACAAATATCATACAAATTATTCATACATAACAGAAAGGGCATCAATCGAAAACATAGAGACAGTAAATTCCCCAAACTCCCATACAATCCATCATATCCCTATTTATAGAGCAAAAACCTCACCCTTACCTTTGGATCGAAGGTTACTCTAAATCGTGTTAGAACAAGATTTGTTCTGATCAATATTCTTAGTTTTGATGATAACAAGGATATGAATTTTGTGTGAGATAATGTGGTACTCTAATACATTGCAATTTCCATTTCAGGAAATATATAAAGAGTATGCACAAATCAGCGCTCAGAAGCTTTGTCTCAGAAGGTTCAGCATGCAACATCAGAACATGGTCTGGCAAGACATCAGAAGATGGTCAAGGCAGAATCAGAACATGGGTCTATGAAAGCATCAGAAGAACTTGAGGTCAGAAGCAGAAGCACTGAAGTTCTCATGGTATCACGCTCAGAAGCACTTCAAGGTCATAAGACAAGAAGATGATATGCACCAAGCTGTTTGACTCTGATGATATTCAAATATTTTATTCACAAACATCAGATCAGAAGAAAGTACAAGTGGCAGGCTACGCTGACTGACAAAAGGAACGTTGGAAGCTATTAAAGGCAACGTCAGTAGACACAGCGTGAACAAGGCTCGAGGTAGTTGACAAAAGCGTGAAACATTAAATGCAAAGCTGTACGGAATACGCAAAGCATTAAATGCGCTCAACGGTCATCTTCTCAAACGCCTATAAATATGAAGTTCTGATGAAAAGCAAGGTTACTAATTCTGAACGAAATTATTCTGAAAGACTTGCTGAAACGCTGTTCAAATTCAAAGCTCAGAAACTTCATCTTCATCAAAGCTCACTACATTGCTGTTGTAATATATTAGTGAGATTAAGCTTAAACGTTAAGAGATATATCACTGTTGTGATTATAGCTTTTTAGAAGCATTGTAAAACTCTTATTTGATTACATTAATTTGTAAGTAACTAGAGTGATCAAGTGTTGATCAGGATACTCTAGGAAGTCTTAGCTTGTGTCTAAGCAGTTGTATTTAGAGTGATCATGTGGTGGTCAGGATACTCTAAGAAAGTCTTAGCTTGTGTCTAAGCATTTGTTCCTGGAGTGATCAGGTTGTGATCAGGATACTCTAGAAGACTTAGTCGCGGACTAAGTGGAAAACCATTGTAATCTGTTGCGATTAGTGGATTAAATCCTCAGGTGAGGTAAATCACTCAGTGGGGGTGGACTGGAGTAGTTTAGTTAACAACGAACCAGGATAAAAATAACTGTGCATATTGTTTTTATCGTTCAAGTTTTTAGACCACACTTATTCAAACCCCCCCCCCCTTTCTAAGTGTTTTTCTATCCTTCAAATCGTTCCGACCAAAAAACCCCAAGATTCCTCTTCCACTGCTACGGCACCAAAACCTTATTTTTCTTCTCTGCTAGCTTGCTCTTCTCCCAATTATGTTATTGACCGAGTGTTTCTAAACCCTATATTTTTACCTCACTAAAATCAATTTGGGCCTCCACTCAAAACACAAGCGCAACACTTATAGCCCAATAAATTTTATTTTTATTGAAACTCCCTATTTACTTATCACCTCGTATTTTACGGTCTAATTTAATTTGCTCTGAAAATTCCCAAAATAATACACGACACTTTAATAATATTTCTAATACTAAAAATATCAAAAATCTTGGTTTATTATCGATCCTCTATCCCGAACCCATTCCGACTAAATCATCCCAAAATACGAAAATTTCACTAAATACTCCAAACGTCTAAATTAAGCGAATAATCGAATTTTCGGGTGTTACACCTATGAATCCTTGTCCACTCAGGATTGGTGTTGACGAGAACACTCTCACACTCGCCGGTGGAGTCGTCGTCGCCTTTTTCTTCGGCCGGCCACGCCCCATGTCCAATCCAAAGGATAGATCCAAACCTAGATCCCCTCTGCCGTGGTCCCTAACCCTAAGGTTAGGAGTTTAAACCAACACCAAAGGTTCACCGTAAGTGTTTCTATCCTTGCCCTTCAGAACGCGCGTCACCGGAAAACTCAAACGTCGGAAATCGCTAATCGCAATCGGAAATCGTCAGAGCCAATCGAAAATCAAGTTATATTGAGTTTTTTTTATTATGAGCAAATTTTTACTATAATTAAAATTGGTTATAACTACTAAAACAATTTGTATCATGTCGTTACTGCATATATCACAACCAAATTTCGGATTGACACCATCAAGATTTTCTCATAAATTTACAATCTCAATCTCTCCTTTTCCAATGCATTGATTTGTGATTGAGAAGAGTGATTTAGCAAGACGACGATATGAATCAACAACACAACAATACAACATTTATATTTTATGATGATTTATATATTTTAAGATGGTTTATATATTTTTGTTGTCTATTTTATGATGTTTTGTGTATTTGTATGGAAATGATGGTGATAATTAATAAATTTATGAATATTTAAGATAACCAAGACAATTATTATTTATATCCAAATGGTGTATAAATTTAAAATCACCATCAATTAAGCAGAGAGAAACGTGTTGCCAACATTTATTTTATATTTTGATCATTTTTTTTAAAATAATCATGTTACACATGATAAGGAAAATTTGCTATATCATAGAGGAAGAAAGATAAAGAAAATCCACATTAAAAAATTCTTTTCATAGAAGAACATTATAAAAATTATTCTGCTTATAATTTATAATTTACATTTTTTAAAATTTTGTTTTCTAATTTCAACTCTCTTATCTTTTATTATTGTTTAAAAGAAGGTTGGGTTAAAACCTATTGAAAAAGAAATGTCCTAAAGAAAAGAAATGAGAAAAAAAAATGACATGGTCTATTCAAAACTTTCCAAATGAACTTTTAAAATGAATTTATTAATATTTGACATACAATAAACCTAAAAAGACTTGATGATATTTTATTATTGTTTAAAAGAAGGTTGGATTAAAACCTATTGAAAAAAGAAATGTCCTAAAGAAAAGAAATGAGAACAAAAATGACATGGTCTATTCAAAACTTTCAAAATGAACTTTTAAAATGAATTTATTAATATTTGACATACAATAAACCTAAAAAGACTCGATGAAGAGACAATATTTTAGTTTGTATTAGATGTTTTATCATTTATATTTATTGTTCCTATTTTCTAAATATTTATGTTTAATTTATATTAACATTTACATAAAATATTAGATCATATAATTGAAAGGAAGTTACACTCACTTCCTTCGAAATCTATATATGCACGCGTCATTAGAGTTTAGTAAATCTAAAACCAATAAAAATAATATGAAATTGAGACAAAGACTTTGATGAAACTCATATTAGTAAATTAAAATAAAAAATAAATACAAAATATTCGTTTCTGCACACTAAAAAAACGGATGAGAGAGAGGGGGAGGGAGGGAGATATAGGGAGGGAGGGAGAGATAGAGATAGAGATAGAGAGAGAGATAGAGGGAAGGAGAGAGGGAGAGTTAGAGAGACAGAGAGCGCGTGAGAGAGACAGAGAGAGGGGAGAGTGAGAGAGACAGAGAGCGCGTGAGAGTGAGAGGGAGAGGGAGAGAGATTGCATATCACAAAGTTTACACAAAAAATATTCATTTACATTTTGACGTTGTGCGCGTTTGAACGCTAGATAAATATAAATTAAAAAGTAGAGAACACAAATTAATAACTTAAAAGAAAAAGGTAAAGAAAAGTGATATTATAACAAAAAAGAAAAAGGTAAAAAAAAGTGATATTGTAACAAAAGTTCTCTATATCTTTTGTTTCTATTTTTTAAATTTTCAAATAAGGGGTTTCTCTTCTTCGCATATACAATAGCTTAAAAAACAATGAGGTCGGAAAGCAAACGGACAGTAATGTTTTGGACAATCGTCGTCTTCTTCACATCTAAACCCTGTTGTATGACAAAAGAAAATAAAATAATGTCACTGAAATGGAGATAAAATATATCATGTAAAAAGTAAGAACAAATTTGAAAATGATACAGAAAATGGCTTACCGTCAACATTTGTTACAATAATAATTAAGAAAAGAAATATGATCATAAGATAAACAAACTTAACAACTTCATTCATATTATTACTGAATCACTTTATAAAAATAATTTAAAAAATATATGAATTACTACTTTGTATTTATAAAACTCAGAATTTCCTTACATCATTAAAGTAGTTTTTATGCTTATATAACCGTAAAAATAAATCCTAAAATTTAAATAGTGTTAAATATTATTTCAGTACATCAATGCGTTTTATTTGTCTCTTTAGCACATTATAAGAAGGAGGTCACGTAAAAAAATTAACAATAGTACTAATAATAATAATTTTACCAAAATTTTATCCGTAACCTTTCATGGTAAAAGAGAAAATCAAGAAATATTTTTATTTTTATAAAAAAATTAAAAATATATGATAACGTTTAATCTTACATCAAAATATATGTACAGATAATAAAAAAGAAATACAATATACAATATAGTTAGAGTGGATAATCCACAAAATTATAGATATATAGGCTTATGGCCTTGTTTGACAAAAATTGCAAAGTTAAGGATTTAAACTATCAATATAACCATTAACCAATACACTATATTGTTGGATCATGAAATGTTATTTGCAGCTATAATACACTCATTAATATTATAAAATTGTCACCTTGGTTTCAATTTTGTTTGCTTTCTTTTACTTAAAGAAAAAGGAGAAATGTATATTTGTTTGGTAATTATTAGCCAAAATAGAAAATGAAAATGAAGTATTTTCTCAAATTGAGCAAACTCTAAGATATGATGTTAACTTGAAATTGTTTTGGGATGGGAAGGGGCGTATTTTCTATCACTTCATTTTTTTTAATAAAAAATCTGGATTACCAATAATAAAGTATACATACTGAATTTCTGACCTAAACTAGAAATAAATTTTTTGAATATAAGATGATATTTACAAAGAAAATATGATGTTACATGATTTTGTAATGCAGTCAATTTTGTTTATTAATGACCTAGGAATGACTTTTGATTTGCTATTGACTAGATTGTTGACCCGTGCGATGCATGGGTATTTTAAAATTGAAAAATTATGATATTTATTAAAAGTTGATATTTAGTTTATTATTTACATGTTAAACTATATTATTAGTGTTAATTTATTACAATTATATTACATCAAGACATTTTTTATTAATATTATTCTATTATATAATGTTATCTTTTATTTACCATAAAAATTGAATCATTCATAATTTTATTAATATAATAACATAAAATTTTAATATTAATTTTAAAATTTTTTTGACAAAAGTATTTATTTAAAAAACTCATTAAATGAGATTATTTAATGGTGGAATTGAGAAACTCCTGAGATTTTAATGGAATAGAATTCACAAATATAATAAATAAAATTTAATGACTTTATTTAAAATATTAAATTAATTAATTGGTTAGATGTCGAAGTGTAACGACAAAATTTTTGAAATTGATGTGTGTAATGATAATTTTCCATTTTTAAAAAAATTAAAAATTAAAAAAATGTAGAAATAGGGTAATATTGAATATTAAATATTATAATAAAATTATACATAGACATATAAGGTTAGGGAAGATGCCATATAGATAATTAGGGTTAGGGTTGTGTCCAAGGTTGTCATTGTGAGAACATTAAATTTATATTAAGTAGAAGTAAATTAAGATAATGAGTAACCGGATGATTATAAATAAAAAATAGAGGAAATAGTAGTTAAAATGTTGTTGATATAAAAAAGGAAATAGTAGAAACAAAATTAACAAAATTTATAGTTTTAATCAATAATAAATAAAAATATAAAAATTATTGTAATAAGTAAAATAAATTTAAGTTTAAGGTAAATGACCATGAGTAATGGTAGAAAAATAATGAGTAAATAAATTTCATAAATGTTAATATAAACAGTAAAGTAAATGGATAATTATTATATAGATTGATGGTGCTCGGTGACCAAAATAATGAGTAAATAAATTGTTGAGAAGTCAATATAGTAACTGAAAACGGTTCAAGCTACTCGCATGAATTTTGTTGGTTCCTTCGATTTTAGTTCTATTATCTCTTCTATTCGTATTTTATTGTTTAATTGTCCTAACTTTGAGGTAAAGTTTGTAAAGCGTCAAGCGAATTCGGTTGCTCACGCCATAACGAAGGCGGCCGATTCTTGAACTAGGCGTAGTTTTTTTCATTTGGCACCTCCTTGTATTGAATCTTTGCATATTAATTATATGAGTTGATTATCCTTTGGTAAAAAAAAATATAGTAACTGAAAACATAATCGATATTCTTTTTGTGTATTTTTACTAAAAATTTAATATCTGAAAAGGAAAAAATAAAAAATAAAAATGTTAAAAATCATGATAAATGATATATATAGTTGATTTAATTTAATAAATCTATTTAATTACAAATTTTTCTTATGTATGTAATATTTTTAAACTATTTTATTTTTTATTCAGCACTAAAAAAATTTATATTAGTATACAAAAATTATAATAATGTTAATAAGAATATTTATATAAATAATATAATAATATGTTAAAAATCATGATAAATGATATGTAGTTTTGATTTAATTTAATAAATCTATTTAATTACAAATTTTTCTTATGTATGTAATATTATTAAATTATTTCAATTTTTATGTAGCACTAAGAAAATTTATTTTAGTATACAATAATAATAATAATAATAATAATAATAATAATAATAATAATAAGAATAATAATGTTAATAATAATACTTATATAAATAATATTATTCTAAATAGTAATAGTTGGATATTATTTTATTATTATTATTATTAGTCGATCAATTTTAAAAGAAACTAGTGAGATGTAAGTTTAAGAGTGCGTCTAAGAGGGGGTGAATTAGGACTTTGAAAATTTATCTGGTTTTAGTGTTGATGAAATTATTTTTCTGGTTTATGGTGAGATTATGAAAGCAATAAAGTGCAGAAAAATAAACGACACAGCAATATATCCTGGTTCCCCTCACAATCCGAGAGTACTCCAATCCCCTTACGTAGTAAGAGATTTCACTAATTGTTAGATATTTGTATAAGCCTAATCACAAGACTTATCCTACAATCTTCTAACACCCAAATCACCAAGAACAATTCTCTTGGATTTATCAAGTTGAAATGAGAACAATCCTATCACTTTCAACTTCTTGTTTCCAACAATCCTGAAAACAAGGAATACACTTCACACAATCTTAATTCCAACAATCCTAGAAAAATAAGATGTGATACAAACAAGAATTTTTGAATAAATAAATTTGTAGTATATAAATCCTATGAAGGACTTCTTCTATTTCAATATGAAATTTAATAACAAAATACTCTCTTAAGTGCTCAATGATGCTTTTGGAATGATATGAAAATTTTCTCAAAAAGCATCTAAATATGAAAGTTCTGTTGAAAATAATGCAGAGAGATTCTATGAGAATTTTGAAAGAGGTTACTGTAAAATAAAATTTTGAAATTAATTTATAGAGTGCAAGAAACCATTCAAAAATCATGGCAATGGATGGAAATTATTACATAAAACATTAAATTGAAATAGTACCATGAAATGGTTTGATGAAAAGGTATTTACGTTACAACACTTTTCAAAATAACTTTGGTGCAATGGATTGCATCAAAATTGCAATGGATTGCATGGAGTAAATACACGTGAAAATATAGAAAATAACATGGTGCAATGGATTGCATCAAAATTGCAATGGATTGCATGGAATAAATATACTTGAAAAACACTATTGCAATCGATTAAATCCATATTTCAATCGATTGAATTGCTTTGATTTTGCATTTTTTTAATATGGCAGAAAGTTCACTTCTCTTATGCAATCGATTGCATTACTCTTTCAACCGATTGCATGCTAAATATTTTAAAAACAAATGCCAAGTTAAAAATGTCATACTCAAGACTTGAACCCAAGACCTTTTAATTCCTTAATACATGTCATTCAACCAACAAAGCTAATTCACAATTCATTGAAAGAATGCATAAGGTATATGTAATGGCAAAACAATATTTTCCAACACTTATAACAAATATTTGAAAATAATTTTACCAAGGTTTATATAAAATAAATGCATGATAAATTTATAAATGCATGATTTTAAAAGATTGAGAACTAAGATTATATTTGTTAAAGATTTCATATACCTTGAAACTTTATCACAAAGCTTGAATAAAGTCGTGCATCTTTTTCCTTCTTCTTTGATATATGTACATGGTCTTGAGAGTTTTAAAGTTGTCTTCATCAAAACAGAATGGTGGAGAAGCTTGACTTTGAACGGGATACCCATGCGTCCGTGTAACACCCCACACATATTTGTCTAGAATAATATGTATGTAATGCTAATAATGGTACATAAAACATCATCATATAATACATGAAAGTATATAGCAGCGAAACATAAGGTACATCATACAGTACATAGTACAATGACTCAAAGTACAAGTACAAAACAAGCACGATAAAAAGATAAGAGATAAGACGCCTATCTACGTCAGCAACACTAATCCATCTTGCCTTTACCTCGATCTTGCTGTGAACCACCTGAAAAAAATAAGAATTGGAATGGGATGAGATTACTAAATCTCAGTGAATCCTCCTATCCTATGAGTCCACTCGGGTCTACAAGGTACATGCTATGCCGAATTCACCATTGATTTGAGGTTAATCCTCACTTTCGGTAAAAGCACGGAGCAAACATACGACTTGTCCACCTTAGGACTCGTCGTGTCACAAATACACAAAGTATACAAACAAGTATGCCAAACCCGCACCTATGTACGGGGAATCCAGAAGCACGTTAACGCCAATCTACGAAGGTTGCACAACACACCCTCGGTGAGTAACTAAGTGCATATTGTCAAAGAGGCTCGCACAAGACCATCGCTAGATGAGGCGTATGCATCCTACATGGAATCCCATCCGTGACGAGTCATCCGAACTAAATCGAGAACGGAGTGACATTACCTACATGGCGTCACAACCCCGTCGTCATCCATACGCAATATGGGTTCCGCAAGTGCGAAAACGCCTAATTGACTACACAAGCCCATTCGGGTGAGTTATCCGGGTGATATTGCCTATAGCATCACCACTCTACCATACCAAGAACGCCAAGTGTATTCCGCAAGTGAGAAAACGCCATTAAGACTCTCACAAGTACACTTGCAATGATAGCTCAGATGTGTTCTATCGTACCAAGAACGCTCGATGTATTCCGCAAGAGGGACACGCCCTATAGACTCTCACAAGTACATCTGCAATGGTACATCCGATAATAGCCCTTACGGCACGCGACTTACTACCTAGTATTGGGCCACTTCGATTCTAGCATACATCACACGCCAAGTGTTAAATCACACAATACATCCAATCTCGAGTGTTTAACAAAAAAAAAGGGAAACAATATCTATCATGATTCATCATATGTAATTGTATCTCATCATGCACAACCAACATCCAACATAAATTGATTTATCATCAATTCTCATGTTATGCATACACATACATATAATAGGAATCACAAGCTCACATATCATAATTTACCGTACACACGGTCAACAGATGCTTAATAATAGTCGGAGAGGAGCCCGGTTCTGATTAGAGACCAAAACTGCACTCGGGGGAAAGAAGAATAAAATTTTGCTCAACATCGTGTCGCTACCGCGAAAAATGGATCAGAGTCGCCACTAATATATTTATCCCATCGAGGGAAAGGAATACCAGGAAACCTAACTCGAACAAGAACAAGGTCTTTCGACCAGAGAATAGGGCACGGGAGTCGGTTACGCAAGGGGAAGGTGCTAGCACCCCTCACGCCCATCGTACTCGATGGTATCCACCTATGTTTGTTTCTATCTAAAGGGTGTATCTAATGTCTAAAACTAAATGCGAATGAATGCAGAATAAATACGGTGAAAAGAAGGAATTACTTACAAGTGTGCTCGCTTAGGCCCCGTGACCCAATGCCTACGTATCCCTTACAAGGAATCAGAGCTACCGTAGTTCGGCTCAATAGTTTCCATTTGTTTTGTGTTTTTTAGTTGAACAGAGGTTAAGGTCGCAATCCATGATGCTCGACCTTTGGAGACTTATACGCCTAATTCTGGACTGGACTTAACTTGCTCTTAGCAGCAGAAAAAATTGGGTTTGTGTTTTTTATGTAACTACATGATGAACAAAACCCAATACAAGGCTTCGCACCACTTCATTACTTTGTTTTAATTTGAACCTTTATTAAGTGTTTTAAGTGTTTTTGGTTGGGTAATTTTTTAAGGGGATTTACTTTGCAATTTGAATCACATAAAAATGTATAATGATCGAGAAACAGATTAGGGAATGAATCTCACTCATTTCTTTCCCATTATATAGTGATCGAGAAACAGATTAGAGAATGAATCCCACTCATTTCTCTCCCACTAAGTGATTGAGAAACAGATTAGGGAATAAATCCCACTCATTTCTCTCTCACTTTTAGTAAGGTGTGATTCGCATCTTTATTTATTAGTGTTTTAATGTTGAAAAGAAAAAAGGAAAAGGGGGAGACTATCTTACTTTCTAGCCTAATTGTTGTCTAATTCCTAATTATCATCTAAAGGGAATTAACTAAGAAGAAAGTTGTTTAAGTTGACTAAAGTCAACTTTAACAACTAGGGGTATTTTAGACATTTCTCAAGATATGAAAATATTCACAAAAAGAAAGAATTAAAATCTAAAATAACCATGAAAATATTCACAAGCAATTTGCATTTTTATTCATGTTCAAGACCATTTTCAACAATTAAAACTAAAACTATTTTTATTATGTATGAACCAATCAAAATTCAAAGAAAACCCCAATTAAAAATCTAATTAAAACAATTATTCCTAAAAATTCTAATTAGTAAAAAAAACTATTTTTATCAATTTTATCTAAGCAAAAATCAATTAATATGCAAAAAAAAAAAAAAGAAAGAAAATTATTTTTATATTTTTTATTACCAGCATGGGGGTGTGTTAGCAAAAATGGAATGAACTAAAAATATGCTAAAAGCGCAATGGGCCCAAACTGGTGGTGTAGAAAACGAAATTAGCAAGCCCAGGTCCTTCAAAAATGGGCGTCAGTAGCAAAAGGGTGGTGCACTCAGAAAGAAAAGCCAAAGCCCAAGCAGTGGCCTAGTTGTATCACTACCCACCTATTCCATTTTCACTTCATTTTATTCCATTTTCATTATTCCAGCATGTAATTAATATCAGACTATGGTTATCATGGAAATAACGTGACATGAAAGTATATCAATGGGGCAAGTTCATTTAAGTCACAAAAGGACAAAAAGCATGGTTTAGCCAATCACGGAGTGCCAACTCACTAACTAACCATATGAATAAAGCCAAAACAAGCAAAACAATGGGATCATGAGCCAAACAGGAGATGCCACGTCACCTCAACAGAAACGGGATCCTGAGTTTGATCAGATGCCGGAGACGGACTCCGGTCGTCTTCTCCGGCCGTTCTCACGGCGGAGCTTCAAGAAATTTTCCAGAAAAACAAAAAGATAGCCTCTCTTGACTCGGAATCCTGCCCTGAATCCGAATCTCCCATTAGATTTCTCTGATTCTAACCCTAACACGCAAACCGAACCACATTTCACAAACCCTAACTTGAACAAACCTTACTAAAACTAAACCTAAGCACATCAGTCTACTCCTAAGCATCCACAGGATATGAACACAAGGTTTAAACATGTAAATAACTAGCATACCAAACAGAACGAACCAGATCAAGAACAAGAGTTCCATAGCAACGTGATACATAGCAAAGCATACATATGAGTCTCATTTCAGATCTAAATGGCCTAGCACATGCGACTACTATGCTGAGAGAGTCTTGAAAACATACCTATTCAGATCTTGATTCAGCAATGTGAAGAAAACCGCTACTCTCCTCGGTATCCTCGCTGATGCTGATACGAGTTGTCTTTGATCCAATGCGATTTCTTGAGGAGTATGTTCAGTGTTCTTGAAGCTCAATCCAGCTGAACCTCTTCAAAGCATGACGACGGAGTAATATTGGTGAAGATCTTCGGACGGAGCTTGCAGTGGTGGTGATTGAAGGTTGTAGAGATTGATGGAGATGTTATGGTGGTGGCTGAATGGAACTCGATGGTGATGAAGATTGATGAAGTTTGTTACAGAGTGTAACAAACTTTTGTGGAGAGAGAATGAGGAGAGGGAATAGAGAGAGCGTGATGAGTGGAGGGAAGAGAGAATGGGAGAGTGAAGAGAAAATCTGGAAAAAATGAATCGCGTGTGTGAAATCAATGAGGAGTTTTCATATTTATAGTGAGTATACACATTGGCTTATGGTAAGGGTGCTTGTATGGTAGCTTTTTCTTCTCAACTCAATGAACAAGTGTGTGTACGTTTGTGGCAAACTTTGCATGGGCCTTTCACGTGACAGTCTTGTGCCTGGCTTTTTTGTGGAAATATTACACTACCTAGGAACCGTTCATGCTAGGAACGAACAGTCTATGTTCATGACTTTGCACACATATAACTCCCTCTCTAGACCTCCATTTAATTCAAACTCAAGTCCTTTGTAAATAAGTGATGGAAGTGACGAATTAATATGTTGAAAATCTCTTGAAATAACACCTAGATGGATGACAAAAAATGCTTGGAATATGGTGGTACACAACTGGACAATGGTTGCACGCGCATGACCTGCCCAGCTTTGGCCAAAGTCTATTTTCGTGTGCATGAGTTTGAAGCTTGCTATCTCACTCATAACATATTCAATGGGCATGGTTCTTCGACCATTCGGAAGAGGACATGTAAGAGAACATGGTTGAATTGAGATTGATTCAAATGGACGTTCACAACTCTCTAAAACTGACTTTACATATGACACGCAACCTGTTTGATCATTTTCTTACGCGCGCCCCAGCTTTTGGTCCATATCTTTGGCAAAGCGTGACTTTGCGAGGGCATGACTTTGAGCCCTCACAATTTTCTCAATAAACCTCCAATTGGCTTGATTATTGGCTTGGTGAATAGAAGACATGGAGGGGAGACGAGTTATATCTTGTTTGGATTCATAACGTGCTTTAAATCCTCTAAAACGTGCCTTGAATATGGCACACCACCTGTTTGACGAAATGCTCACGCGTGACCTGGATTTGTGCCCAGCAATATGACTTGAGCGAATGTGATTCTTCAAACTTTGCACTTTTATAGCTCTCAAACCATGCTTCATATGAAAACATTTCCAACTACAAAGTTGTTCATCTCCATGAGATATACAACTTTGATGTTGAACTTGTCTTGAAATAAAGCCTCTTGGCACGTGTAAATCAGTGTCAAAGTGGACTGCTCATCCAATTCCAAAAGCTTCAAAAATTTTCTAAGTATTGGAATTTTCTCATTCTTTTTTGGAAATTTTGTCAAACTCTCGATTTTATTTGTTTCTTTGATCTTCTTTGACCGATTTTCCACCAAAAATCAATATTTAACAAATGACCCTGATTTTGACCCAAAAGTCAACTTTTCCTGATTTTTCTGATTCCAGATGAATTTCCCGATTAATTCGTTTCTGATCTAATTCTCAAACAATTTTCAACCAAAGAAGCTTCAACGAATATTTCTTCAAGGTAACCATATTTCATACTCAAAATCACCTCCTGATTAAATTTTGACCAAAAAGTCAACAGGATTGACTTTGGTCAAAACCCTAATTTGGCGATCCTGGTGAACCTGAAGCTTGCATTTTCCAAACAAGGCTCCGACTTGTAGATGATAAAATCATGACCTCAAGAGAATGCCATTGGAGATGATGCCTGGGACCTCAGAAAAAATGTTTTTTTAATCAGGAATTTCTTCAGCCTTAGCTTCCCATTTTTTGTCAATTTTCTCGAACAATAACAATGATATGAATGAATGTATCAAATGAATGACCTACATGAAACATGCACATGGATGTGATATGAAAGCCAATTGAGGAATAAATAAGTGGGCCAATTTTTGGGGTGCAACAGCTGCCCCTATTCAATCTTCTTGGACCTGAATGTACAAACATCTTGGGTTTCGGACATTTAAGGTGCGAGTGGATTGTGAAGGATAGAAAAACACTTAGAAAGGGGGGGTTTGAATAAGTGTAGTCTAAAAACTTGAACGATAAAAACAATATGCACAGTTATTTTTATCCTGGTTCGTTGTTAACTAAACTACTCCAGTCCACCCCCACGGAGTGATTTACCTCACCTGAGGATTTAATCCACTAATCGCAACAGATTACAATGGTTTTCCACTTAGTCCGCGACTAAGTCTTCCAGAGTATCCTGATAACAACCTGATCACTCCAGGAACAAATGCTTAGACACAAGCTAAGACTTTCTTAGAGTATCCTGACCACCACGTGATCACTCTAATTACAACTGCTTAGACACAAGCTAAGACTTCCTAGAGTATCCTGATCAACACTTGATCACTCTAGTTACTTACAAATTAATGTAATCAAATAAGAGTTTTACAATGCTTCTTAAAAGCTATAATCACAACAGTGATATTTCTCTTAACGTTTAAGCTTAATCTCACTAATATATTAAAACAGCAATGTAGTGAGCTTTGATGAAGATGAAGTTTCTGAGCTTTGAACTGAACAGCGTTTCAGCAAGTTAATATTCACAGAATTTGGTTCAGAGTTGTTCAGAATTGGTCAGAATTGGTAACCTTGCTTCTCATCAGAACTTCATATTTATAGGCGTTTGAGAAGATGACCGTTGAACGCATTTAATGCTTTGCGTGTTCCGTACAGCTTTGCATTTAATGTTTCACGCTTTTGTCAAATACCTCGAGCCTTGTTCACGCTGTGTCTACTGACGTTGCCTTTAATAGCTTCCAACGTTCCTTTTGTCAGTCAGCGTAGCCTGTCACCTGTACTTTCTTCTGATCTGATGTTTGAATATAATATTTGAATATCATCAGAGTCAAACAGCTTGGTGCATAGCATCTTCTTGTCTTCTGACCTTGAAGTGCTTCTGAGCGTGATACCATGAGAACTTCAGTGCTTCTGCTTTTGACCTCAAGTTCTTCTGATGCTTCCATAGACCCATGTTCTGATTCTGCCTTGACCATCTTCTGATGTCTTGCCAGACCATGTTCTGATGTTGCATGCTGAACCTTCTGAGACAAAGCTTCTGAGTGCTGATTTGTGCATACTCTATATATTTCCTGAAATGGAAATTGCAATGTATTAGAGTACCACATTATCTCACACAAAATTCATATCCTTGTTATCATCAAAACTAAGAATATTGATCAGAACAAATCTTGTTCTAACAATCTCCCCCTTTTTGATGATGACAAAAACATATATAAATGATATGAATTTGCGATTAGAAAGAGCAGACGGCTAAAGACAAATTACACAGCTATAGCATAAGCATGTGAATATGTCTCCCCCTGAGATTAACAATCTCCCCTTGAGATGAATAATCTCCTCCTGAAATAAATACTCGAAGAACTTTAATAATAAAAGACTTCCCTGATTATTTCGGTAGAGACGATCACATAAGCTTCTTGCTTCTGATAATTCATAGCTTCTGACTTCTGCTTCCATTGGACAGCTTCAGAACTTGAATTTCTTTAGATCCCTAGAACACTCACAGCTTCTGATTCCTGCTTCCATTTAGGACAGCTTCAGAACTTGAATTTCTTTGATCTTCAGAACATTCACAGCTTCTGATTCCTGCTTCCATTTAGGACAGCTTCAGAACTTGAATTTCTTTGATCTTCAGAACATTC
This sequence comes from Vicia villosa, assembly GCF_029867415.1. Lineage (NCBI taxonomy): Eukaryota > Viridiplantae > Streptophyta > Magnoliopsida > Fabales > Fabaceae > Vicia > Vicia villosa. Next base: position 303,915 of record NW_026705657.1, on the reverse strand, counting down.
ACAGCTTCTGATTCCTGCTTCCATTTAGGACAGCTTCAGAACTTGAGTTTTTCTGGATCTTTTAGAACATTCACAGCTTCTGATTTCTGCTTCCTTCGGATAGCTTCAGAGCTTTGAATTTCTTCTTACATCACTTCATGCTAGATTGTATCAGAACATTGTTGAATGTACCAGAGCATCATCAGAGCATCTCTACATCCTGAAATGTTACAGAACAAAACTAAATGACAACAGTCAGCATGAATGAGTTAGAACATAAAATGTGTATCAGAACACAAAATATGTATCAGGGCCATATAAGCCATATAGAATATATCAGATCCAATAGACAATGTATCAGAGCAAATAGACAATGATTTGGATCATATTCTATTATCAGAATTTCTGATCATTCTTGCTTCTGATTCTGAAGCTTCATAGCACTCAGCTTGCTTCAAGAATCCATGAGCTAGATTCTCTAAAGAGTTGCTTCATCATCTCATTGCTCATCTCGTTGCTTCTCATGTTGAACTTGAATCTTCGATTCCTGCAACAACACAACTTAAAAACATATGAAGCTTGCAGCTTCTGTTAGTAAATGTGGGGTCTTTTTACTCGGTAACTGATAATATTAATCAGATCATTTATCATATATTTTCTCCCCCTTTTTGTCATAACATCAAAAAACATAAAAGATTCAGATGTAAAGCACGAGACAAAATGAAAGAAACATAAATAAAATTTCATTGATTTCAACAAGAAGGATTACAAAAGAGGAATGCAGGAAAACAGATGCAACAAGGAAAGGAAAACTACAAAGACTTAAAACCTAAGCTCTATCCTACGCAAAGACTGCGCAAACAACTCAAGAACCCTCTGGTCTTCAGTTTGTTCAGCCATGGAAGCTTGAAAAACTCTTCATGCCTGTCCAGACTAGAACCTCCACTGTAGGAGAGATCCAAGAGACCAAAGAGGAAGTGAGAGACAGTTCACAGACAGAGAGCTAATGTTGCAAACGGGCTCCAGTGACTCAAGAAGGTCTTATTCCTTTGGATAAATGTTGATAACACCATTGAAGAAGAGATCTGTCTTGAAAGAGACTTGGAGAGCCATCCCAAGATATGCTTCACATCCTGTAACTGAATAACCCTTCCATTCGTTCTCATTGAGTTGAAAGGATTCATGATGAACGCTAGGTTGAAGATGAATGACTAGGGTTTATGCCAAAGAAAAACTTTGTTGGACAAGAGAGAAAAAAGAAGGAGAAAGAGAGCCAAGACTTATTAAAAAAATGCAACGAAATGACGGAATAAATAGAGGGAAAAGGAAGAGGGAAGCGTTCGAGGAATATAAAAAGAAAAGAAGGACAATAAAAGAAATGATGAATAGCATTTAATGTTACGTGACGTGAGGAGAGATAATAATGACAAAAGACGTGATTTGCACAGTTACCTAAGTAGACGTCCCCTCAACTGCACGCACGCTTGTCCAGAAATAGTGAACACGTGTTTACCATCTGGATAGCCAGTTACAGCTGTTTTTCTTTTAAAGAGATTCTGAATCAACTTAGACAATGAAACGTTAGTAATAACGGAATCACAATTTCTAATTGATTTCAATCAGAACTTCTTATAAACAAAAATCCAATTTCATTTCAGAAGATACTCATACATAAGATCTTCTCATCTTCTCATTCTGGGCATAAATCCATACTGATATTCTTCATAATGAACTTAAACCTATCTTCAGCAAGGGGTTTTGTAAAGATATCAGCCCATTGATGGTCTGTATCCACAAAGTTTAAGGATATAACACCCTTCTGAACATAGTCCCTTATGAAATGATGTTTAATCTCAATATGTTTAGCTTTTGAATGTAAAATAGGATTCTTAGATAAACATATAGCAGAAGTATTATCACAGAAAATAGGAATGTTACTCTCATATATCTGATAATCTTCCAGCTGACTTCTCATCCAGAGCATTTGTGTGCTACAACCAACAGCAGCAACATATTCTGCTTCTGTTGTTGAGAGGGCAATAGTAGCTTGCTTCTTGCTGTACCATGAGATTAGATGACTTCCAAGAAATTGACAACTTCCAGAAGTGCTCTTTCTTTCTATTTTATCTCCAACATAGTCAGCATCACAGAATCCTACTAAGTTGTAATCTTTAGATTTTCTGTAAACTAAACCAACATTAGTAGTACCTTTCAGATACCTTAGAATTCTCTTAACTGCCGTTAAATGAGATTCTCTTGGATCTGATTGGAATCGAGCACACAAACAAACACTAAAGAGAATGTCAGGTCTAGAAGCAGTTAGATATAGAAGAGATCCAATCATACCTCTGTATAACTTTTGATCTACCTTCTTACTTACCTCATCCTTACCCAGTACACATGTTGGATGCATAGGAGTTTTGGCTTCTTTGCTATCAGAAAGATTAAACTTCTTCAGAAGTTCTTTCACATACTTAGTTTGATGAACATAGGTTCCATCAGAAGTTTGGTTGATTTGAATCCCAAGAAAATACTTGAGTTCTCCCATCATGCTCATTTCAAATTCAGCCTGCATAGACTTAGCAAACTCCTTTCCAAGTGTAGCATTAGATGTTCCAAAGATAATATCATCAACATATATTTGACAAATTAAAATATCCTTTTTAAATGTTTTACAAAAGAGAGTAGTGTCCACTTTTCCTCTAGTGAAATCATTTTCCAGAAGGAAAGAACTCAGACATTCATACCAAGCTCTGGGAGCTTGTTTCAATCCGTATAATGATTTCTTTAATTTAAAAACATGATTTGGAGACATGGAGTCTTCAAAACCAGGAGGTTGATGGACATAAACTTCTTCATCTATGTAACCATTTAAGAAGGCACTCTTGACATCCATCTGATAAAGAGTGATGTTGTGTTGAGTGGCAAAAGAAATTAATAGACGAATAGATTCTAACCTGGCCACTGGTGCAAAGGTTTTTGTATAATCAATCCCTTCTTGCTGACTATAACCCTGAGCAACCAGTCTGGCTTTGTTTCTTACCACTTCACCTTTCTCACTTAGCTTGTTTATGAAAACCCACTTAGTACCGATGATGTTAAATCCTTTTGGTCTAGGAACCAAGTCCCATACATCATTCCTTGTAAACTGATTTAGTTCTTCTTGCATGGCAATTATCCAGTCTGGATCTTCTAGAGCTTGATCAACAGAAGTTGGCTCGATCAAAGAAACAAGACCTAATTGACATTCTGCATTGTTATTAAGGAATGCCCTTGTTCTGATGGGATCGTCTTTCTTTCCAAGGATCACATCTTCTGAGTGAGCTGAAGCAAGTCTAGGTGATCTTCTGACTGTTGGTTCTTCAGAGATTCTTAGATTCTCTAAGGATGCAGCAACTTGATCTTCTGATCCATTGCTTCTGAGACTGCCAGCTTCTGCAGCTTTGCTTCTTGGTTCTTCAACTTCTGATATATTAATATCAAAATCTGCAAAATTCTCAAACTGCTTTGGTTTTTCAAAACCAAGCTTATCATCAAACCTAATATTGATTGATTCTTCTACAATCAATGTTTCAGTATTGTATACTCTGTAGCCTTTAGAGCGTTCAGAATATCCAAGAAGGAAACATTTTTGTGCTTTAGAATCAAACTTACAAAGATGATCTTTAGTATTCAGAATAAAACATACACATCCAAAAGGATGGAAATATGAAATGTTGGGCTTTCTGTTCTTCCACAGTTCATAAGGAGTTTTATTTAGAATAGGTCTGATAGAGATTCTATTCTAAATATAACATGCAGTGTTTATTGCTTCTGCCCAAAAATGCTTAGCCATATTGGTTTCATTGATCATGGTTCTAGCCATTTCTTGTAGAGTCCTATTCTTTCGCTCTACAACTCCATTTTGTTGTGGAGTTCTAGGACAAGAGAAATCAT